>NC_045553.1:39672587-39784339 GCF_009769535.1 Thamnophis elegans
TGACCGCCCGGCCGAGCCATTTGCCCCCTTTCCCCCGGCGCCCGGGAGGCGCTGCGAGCGGCTCACTCACCGGGGGATGGGAAGAGATCCACCTCACCTTCTCGGCTTTGATGATGGTCAAGGTGGGCTTCGGGTCGCCCGCCGCCTTCATGGTGAAAGGTTCGCGGAGAGAGCCTGGGAGCCGGGCAAGGGGAAGAGGGACCTCGGTGGAGGGGACGGGGGATGGGGGAGGAAGCCTGGGCTACCCTCTTGGACGTCGAGGCGCAAAATTGGCAGGAGACCCCGGGCCGGCTGGCGGAGTGGCTGCCTGGCTGGGTCGCTTCTCTGGCGGCCCCTCTTCGCTCGCTCGCCCGCTCTTCAGCGCGGCCCTGATGGGCTCCGGCCGCGGCTCTCGCTCCCTTCCGCGTTCCCTTTCGGCTTGCTAGGGCGTTTCTCCTTCGCAGCCGCTGCGAGCGTCCCCACTCCTCCTCCTCCTCCTCCTCCTCCTCCTCGCCTCTCCTCCTCCTCCTCGCCCAGTAGCGGCTGCGAGCGAGGACTTGGGCTGCAGCGAGAGAGGAGGGAGGGAGGCGGACTCCGCTCGGGGACAGCGGCCGGGGGGGTGGGTGGGAAAGACTTCCTCCGCCCCAAACGGCTGGCTGGGACCAGCCCGGCTGCCGCTGGGTCTCGCTCTCCGTCGTCCCCCCACTTCCCCGGGCTAGAAAACAGGGCGCAGCGACGCCCCTCCACGTGGCGCCCTTTCTTCCCCGGATTTCTTCTCACTCCGGTGTGTGTGTGTGTGTGTGTGTGTGTTTGTTTGTTTGTTTGTTTGTGTTCATTGGGACAATAGACAAAAGACCGCACTTTTGGAAGCCCCCAACCCACCTCGGCTTCATTGATCCGGGGTAAAGTCTACCCCGGTTCCAGATGTTTTAACGCGGCATCTGTACCCGCAAAGAGTTTTCATCGCCATCCGGACGGAGGGAATAAGCTGAATTCTTCACTATGAGCCTCTTAAGGTTCCTTCTGCTCCTTTTTAGGGTCTCTCTCTTAAAAAGGTGGGGACCCTCCCCCCTTTTTTATTTAAACCCCCTGCAGGCGATCGACCCCCGTGTCCCATTGATGTCACCTACGTTTTCCCTAGTTTTTTTTTTTAAAAAGTTGGAGGTGGTATAATTTTCCTAAATTACCATGTGAAAGTGGTGGTGGAGCCGAGCTGGCTAGCTCATCTTCCAAAGTCGTGAAAACTGAGTTCAACTTCCCTTTCTCAGGTAAACAAGCTCGCCCCCTTGTTAGTAAAACCTGCCCCCCCCCCTCCAACTGCCCTTTGCATACACACACAATGAAGTGCAATTAGTCTCCGGACAACTTTCCACCCAGATCTCCCAGCTGCTTAGCTAACTATACAAACTGCAAACTTTTCCAAGAGAGGCTTTAGCCATTCATTGACGGGTACCCAGAAAAAATGGCCCCAAATGCAAGATAAAATAAAATTAAAATCAACTACCCCCTGGAACTCTTCACGATGGCAGGATGCTTCCACCATTGTTAGGATAGGATAGGATATAATTCTTTATTGGCCAAGTATGTTTGGGCACACAAGGAATTTCTCTTTGGTGCCTATGCTCTCAGTGTACATAAAAGAAAAGATATATTTATCAGGAATCATAAGGTGCAACACTTAATGATAGTCATAGAGTACAAATAAGCAATCAAATCATACTAGGAAACAACCAATATAAATGGTAAGGATACATCAGTCATACAGTCATAAGGGGAGGAGATGAGTGATAGGATGAGAAGATTAGTAGCAATAGTAATGCAGACTTAGTAAATAGTTTGGCAGTGTTGTGTGAATTAGTTGTTTAGCAGAGTGATGGCGAAACTGTCCTTGTGTCTAGTGGTTCTGGTGTGCAGTTCCCTATAGCGTCGTTTTGAGGGTAGGGGTTAAAACAATTTGTGTCCAGGATGCGAGGGGGTCTGTAGATATTTTCACAGCCCTCCTGCAGTGTACAGGTCCACAATGAAGGTTGAGGCAGGTTGGTAGTAACTGTTTTTTTCTGCAGTTCTAATTATTCTCTGTCTTGTTGGGTTGCAGAACTAAGCCACTACCCTCCCCCTACTAAAAAAAATTATCCCGCAAGGAGGAGAGAAGCTGCAGCAGCAAAAGTGTAGGTCTGGATTTGCAGATTCCAGATCTGAAATTCTCCTGCCTCTATTGTGTCTTCCCTTTGATGATGAGTTCTGCAGAACTTGGAAGCTTGCCCATCCTTTCATGCTATTTCGGGATTAAAAAGTTTCCCCAAACTATGGATTCTGGATTCGTCGCCTTCCGCCTTGGGCCAATGTATCTGTGATCACTTTTATTATTAACACACTCTTTTCAAGCCACTTACCCACCCACCCCCACCCCCCCCAATCCCATCAAAGCAGTGTTTACCACGTTCATGGACTCAGGCACTGGTCAGCCTCAAGAGTTTATTTTACGATGGACAATGCATGTTATTCTTTTTGGAGGCTGCCTTGACACTCTCTAGCCTTTCTTGGTGAGGTTGTTTTGTGAATAAAATGGGATGAATCGGTGCTCATGATTTTTGGAGTTTCTTAGTTTTTAAATGTCACCTTGCTGTACCATTTTTAGGGTGTGCAAATCCATGCTTTACACAGGGGGAAAAGGGGAATTTTCAGCATGCGCTGGCCATTTGAATTTTTGCCATCCAGGTATAATATGCCTAATTATATAGCAGTGGTAGGTTTCAAATTTTTTTGGAACGTACTCTGTGGGTGCGGCCTCCTTTGTGGGAGTAGCTTGCCGACCATGTGACCTGGTGGGAGTGGCTTGCCGGCCATGTGTTTTCTTTCTTTCTTTCTTTTCTCTCTCTCTCTCTTTCCTTCCTTTTGTCTCTCTGTCCCTTTTTTCTTTTTTCTTTCATCTCTCTCTCACTCTTTTTCTTTCTTTTTTCTTTCTTTCTTTATTTTTTCCTTTCTTTCTCTTTCTCTCGCACATATGTGCTAGTCATTCCTGACTCTAGGGGACAGTGCTCATCTCCATTTCAAAGCCGAAGAGCCAGTGCTGTCCAAAGACATCTCCATGGTCATGTGGCTGGCATGGCTAAATGCCAAAGGTGCACAGAACATTGTTACCTTCCCATCAAAGGTGGTTCCTATTTTTCTACTTGCATTTTTACATGCTTTGAACTGCTAGGTTGACAGAAGTTGGGACAAGTAACAGGAGCTCACTCCGTTACGTGGCGCTAGGGATTCAAACTGCCAACCTTTCTGATCGACAAGCTCAGTGTCTTAGACACTGACCCACCGCGTCCCTTTTTGATTGTTAGCATCTTCAGTAGAGTAAACATTTGTTCCAAAATCTAGTGATTAAAGGTTTTCATTTACAGTTATTTCAACGCATGTCATTATATTATTGTGGGTGGAATGTGGTTTTTAACAAAAACGTCATTTCATTGTGTATCAGAGGGTGATGGAACATATCTGAAGATGCTGGGTGCTAGATTGTTTGAATGGGACTGGAATGGTTTAGATACAGCTGTCAATCTAATTACAAAGCTCCAGGTTCAAATCTTGACTAGTGAGTGAAAATAAGCCACAGTTTTACCCGTTAGCAAGCATAACTCTAATTAGATTTACACACTACCATGTTCTACAGACCTAAAATTGCCCCCTACTGAAAACTGAGCCTATACTTAGTTGAGATTACAGTGTGATTAGAGTTTATGATAGTCCACAGTGGTGCCCCTTTGGGTTCACACAACAGAGTAAGCCTGTAACCTCAATTAGAAGCAGTATGCTTACTCATAAGCATATAATACTATAAGCATTATGGAGAGAGAGAAATGCTATTGTGCATGTATGTCCTACCAGAGCTGAGTTGAGTGAAAAAAACACAGTTTTAGTCCTCGGGCAGTTCCTTTCAATCTAATCTATCTAACAAGGTGGCCATGGGGGGGGGGGGGGGGGAATAGGAGGGACCATCTGCTATGCAGTCTTTTTGAGAGCCACTTTCCCATGAAAATCACAGGTTTTTAAAAACTGGCAAATTCTTGTAAAATGAGTGAGTATTCTCTTTAACTTGGCATGACATTTTGGGATACAAAAGTTATTACAGTAGTGGCCAAAATTGTGGAAACCTTTTTATTTGAATTCTACCACTGGCTAATGACACCACTTTTCTTTGGAATAGTACCATAAAATTATGTATCAATGGAAAGATAATTTAATCAAGAATATAATGCAGCAAAGTGTGTTCAATTATCTGTATTCGATGAAAGGTTATAAGCTGGAAGCGACCCAGCAATAAAATCCAGTTAATAGAAGCAATCATTCAATCTTGGTTTCACGTGACAACAGTTGCAGAACTAAAAGACTTGGTTCACTCCATGGGAAGACCTTGTAAGGCCATAATTCATGCTAAAGGATACCCAACTAGGTATTAACTGACATGGGGATAATTTTTGTATATCTCATTTTTTCTATGGTGATAATTTTGTATATCTTGTTTTTTCTACATGTTTCACTTTCTTCTTCATAACTGCTATTCTAATAGCAAATTCTTCATAAATGTTATTGCATTACATTCTTGATTAAATTATCTTTCCATTGATACATAGTTTTGTGGTACTACTCCAAAGAAAAGTGGTGTTATTAGCCAGTAGTAGAATTCAAATAATTTAACAATCGATTCTCTGCCCTAATGACCAGCTGGATAGGCGGGGCTTGGTGGTCATGTGACCGTGTGGGCATGGCCAACTCAGTATATTTCAGGTCGATGGGCGCTTCACCTTAGCTGCGACAATGTAATAAGGCTTAACCGGAGAGGCAGTTTCTGTAAGCAGGGCAATAAAGATTAGGCTAGAAACAACACCAGAATGTTTCCTTCCTGCCTTCCTTACAGAATTAGCCCTATAAAGTGTGGAAAAAACAAAATAAGATTTCTTCCAACAACTGGTTTTCTGAACTGCTTAGAAAGTTAACAATCGGTTCTCCCGAATAGGTGTGAACTGGCTGAATCCCACCACTGGTTATTAGCCACCAAACCTCAAAAATAGACACCCCCCCCCCAAAAAAAAAAGGTTTCCACAATTTTGGCCACTTCTGTAAGGCAGGGAATGGTGAACTGAGGGAGATTCTCAGCTGTGAATTTCAGTGGTCTTAATTTTTTGAAGCTCCAAGGACAAAACGCTTGTCTACTGGTGTCTACTTCTCTATTTCTAGTTCTCTACTGGTAAAGATTTAGAAATAGCTTAGTTGGAAAGGAGGGGCAGTGTGCTCAACTTTGAAGTCTTTAAATCCTATCACCATTTTTTAAAAAAAATACGAGGATGCAGCATCTATAAGCACAAACACGCCTTTCTTGTGAAAAAAGGCCTTTAATATTTATCTAGGTATTTTCAGGAAGTAATTGATGGCACATAAGAGCAAAACCTGAGACCTGCCTGATTGCATTTTTATCTGTTGTAGTCATATTTCCCTCTCCCCGAAATTAACAAGCCTTTCAATCGAATCATACACTAGATCAGAAAAACAACAGAAGGGGAAAAAGTGAAGGAGGGGACATCCTGTCCTTCAGCTTTTCTGCTCTGATCCATGAAGAAGGAGAAAGAAAGAAAGAAAGAAAGAAAGAAAGAAAGAAAGAAAGAAAGAAAGAAAAAAAGAAAGAAGAAAGGAAAGAAGGAAGGAAGGAAGGAAGAAGAAAGAAATGGGAAGGAAGGAAGGAAGGAAGGAAGGAAGGAAGGAAGGAAGGAAGGAAGGAAGGAAGGAAGGAAGGAAGGAAGGTGTTAGGGTTCCAAGTAACATACCCAGCTTCAGGGTTGATGGATGGATGGATGGATGGATGATGGATGGATGGATGGATGGAAGGAAGGAAGGAAGGAAGGAAGGAAGGAAGGGTTCCTAAGGGTTAGAAAGAGCTATTAAATGTTATTCAGCGTGTAAACCAGGCTTCATATACTTCTTTATCCAAAGATAAGATCTACAGTATCAGTGATCAGTTCATTCAAATCTACAATCTCTCCTTTCAGTGTTTTCCTACTTTGCTTGTCTATCTGCTAGCTAGCTAGCTAGCTAGCTAGCTAGATAATCATCTCACCAAATGTGGCTGTAGGTAGCATCATATACCTACACATAGTATGAGCCAACCCAGGCTAGCTTCTGTCTTCTCTGCTATACTTCCATTACATTGCCTTCATCTTAAATTCATCCCATGAGTGAGACAAGGTAAGTCATCCTTAGCTGTACTAGTGTAATCTCCCCGCTCTTATGCTGATATTATCAAAAGTTGATGTCTGGTGGATTAATCACTGGGGGTGGGGCAAGGAGGAATAGGTGGACTTGGCAACAGAAACTATCAAAGCCTTGACTAAAGGGACAATAAATTTCATGTTGGTATCCAAGAATAGGTGGAGAACATTTCTAATTAGCAATGGCAAAGGTCCTTTGTTCCATATATTTCATTCAGATATCTACTGAGACATTGGGCCAATATTTTTTTAAACAAGATTCTTGACCTAACCTTAGAATGTCTTCCTTGTAATGAAGAGATTTGGAAAAATAGACTGTCTCCTAGAAAGGAATCTGTACTGTAAAATCTGAACATCTTCAGTTAACAATTGCATTTTTTTTTTGGTTCTTCCCCATGAAACTTGCCTTTCAAAATGACACCGAAGATCAACAATCAATTGTATAGGCAGAATGGATAGACGGGTGGATTTTAGGAGGCACATGAATATCGTTTTGATTTCTGCCAGAGCAATGTTCTCCTTCTGTCTTCCTATTCTAAACTGCAGAAAAAAACAATGGCTACCAACCTGCCTTCCATTGAGGACTTGTATACTGCAGGAGTCAAAAAGAGGGCTGTGAAAATATTTACAGACCCCTCACATCCTGGACATAATGTTTCAACTCCTACCTTCAAACGATGCTATAAAACACTGCACACCAGAACAATTAGACACAAGGACAGGTTTTTTCCCCAAATGCCATCACTCTGCTAAACAAATAATTACCTCTCCACTGTCAAACTATTCACTAGGGCTGTGTAACTTTTACTATTAGTCTTCTCATCATTCCTATCACCCATCTCCTCCCACTTATGACTGTATGACTGTAAATTTGTTTGATTATGATTATATTGATATTGTTTCCTGATTTGCTTATTTATACCCTATGACTATCATTGTTATATCTTTTTATTCTTGATGAATGTATTTTATTCTCCTTATGTACACTGAGAACAATATGCACCAAAGACAAATTCTTCGTGTGTCCAATTACACTTGGCCAACAAAGTATTCTGTTCTGTTGTGTTCTGTTCTATTCTGGTTATTTAGGCTTGAGGTTGTATCCACAAATCAATATTTTTGTTAAAAAAACAACAACCCAAAGTTGAACCTCAAGATGATGGGTGTCCAACCCTTGGCAACTTTCAGACTTGAGAATGGTTGACTAGCTGGGGAATTCTGGGAGTTGATGTCCACAAATCTAATCTTCCAAGATGATTGGAAGACTGGAGGCTAAAACATATGAAGAACGGGTTGCAGGAACTGGGCATGCTAGTCTAGTGAAGAGAAGGACCAGGGGAGACATGATAGTAGTCTTCCAATATCTGAGGGGCTGCCACAGATAGGAAGAAGTCAAGCTATTCTCCAAAGCACTTGAAGGCCAGACAAGGAATAATGGATGGAAACTGACCAAGGAGAGATTCAACCTGCAAATGAGGAGAAATTTTCTGACAATGAGAACAATCAACCCAGGGGACAGAAGTTGCTTTCAGAAGTTGTGGGAGCTTCATCACTGGAAGCTTTCAAGAAGAGTCTAGACTGCCATCTGTCAGAAATGGAGTAGGGTCTCCTACTTGGACAGGGGGTTGGACTAGATGACCTACCCTTCATGTATTGGATCTGGGTACTTGAGAGACCGCCTACTGCCAATTACCTCCACTAGGCCAATAAGATCCCATAGATTAGGCCTTCTCCGAATCCCATCAGCCGGTCAATGTCGACTGGCAACTACCGGAGGAGAGCCTTCTCTGTGGCTGCTCTGACCCTCTGGAACGAACTCCCCATGGAGATTCGTACCCTCACCACGCTCCAGACCTTCCGCGTATAGCCCTTAAAACCTGGCTTGTCCCGACAGGCCTGGGGCTAAAGACTTCAACCCCACTCGAATAGTATGACTGTTGCGCTTTTTAACGAGTATTGTCTCATGTTTGTAACTTGTTTGTCCTTCCCTCCCCTTGAATTGTGAGCCGCCCTGAGTCCCCTCAGGAAAAGGGCGGCATACAAATAAAGTAATCTAATCTAATCTAATCTACAGGGTCCTTTCCAACTCTGTTATTCTGTTAATCTATTAATCTTAAAGCTACCAAGGATGGGCGTTCCTGCAGTAGATCATCCATGAGTGCTGCTTTCTCCTATCTATCCATAACCATTTATCCTGGTATATAAATTTTCTGGTTGACAACTGAGAAGCCTCCCTGCACAATGTTACCCAGTTCACCAACACCAAGGTTACAACAGTGGTGAGATCTGTATCATAGCAACACATAATACACATAGCTCTATAACCAAAAAAGCCTTGGTTTAGACGTAAATATTTTATTGCTACTTAGATAAATTGTTTGTGTGGTTGTTGTTTTTTTTAAAGTTAGCAAACCACAAACGGCAATTCACAGAAAGGAGAGTATGACTCACAGAGACCCATTACTGTCACCTCTTACAGAAAAAAAAATAAGCAGCATAGATGACATTAAGCAATCTGCTAGCTGTCGTTCTCTTGTCAACAAAATCTCACTATTGTTCATTGCACTGCAAAGTTGGGGTTTTTTAAATAAAAATGAATTCTGCGGTCTATTACGCACAAACTTTCTTTAGCCTTTTTGGACTGCATCAGTGTAAGAACGATAACCCCAGACGGATCATTTTAAGCAAAATTTCAGGTGATCATTGGAAATCAGGTCAATGTAGGGTTTTTCAGTGAGCCCTTTCAGGAATTCAACTGTAGGACACCACAACTAACGCCACACAAAATATAGAATAGCAATAGCACTTAGGCTTATATACCACTTCACTGTATTTTTACAGCTCTAAGTGATTTACAAAGTCGGCATTTTTGCCCCCAACAATCTGGATCCTCGTTTTAACAACCTCGGAAGGATGAAAACTTGAGCTGGTCAGGATCGAACTGTGGGCAGTGGGTAGAGGTAGCCTGGAATACTGCATTCTAACTACCTGTGCCACCCACGGTCCGTCCTTCCTTCCTTCCTTCCTTCTTCCTTCCTTCCTTCCTTCCTTCCTTCCTTCCCACTTAGCAATAGACTTATATAAGACTTACCAGTGCTTTTCTGCCTCTGTAGCACTTTACAGAGTCAGCCTATTGCCCCCAACAATCTGGATCTTCATGTTACCCACCTCAGATGGATGGAAGGCTGAGTCAACCTTGAGTCAGTCAGGATCGAACTGCTGGCAGTCAGCAGAAGTAGCCTGCACGACTGCATTCTAACCACTGTGACCACCCACGGTCCGTCCTTCCTTCCTTCTCCTTCCTTCCTTCCTTCCTTCCTTCCTTCTCCTTCCTTCCTTCCCACTTAGCAATAGAACTTAGACTTAATGATGCTTCCCAGTGCTTTACAGCCCTCTCTAAGTAGTTTACAGAGTCAGCCTATTGCCCCCAACAATCTGGATCTTCATGTTACCCACCTCAGATGGATGGAAGGCTGAGTCAACCTTGAGTCAGTCGGATCGAACTGCTGGCAGTCAGCAGAAGTAGCCTGCAATACTGCATTCTAACCACTGTGGCCACCCACGGTCCGTCCTTCCTTCCTTCCTTCCTTCCTTCCTTCCTTCCTTCCTTCCTTCCTTCCTTCCTTCCTTCCTTCCTTCCTTCCTTCCTTCCCACTTAGACTTATATACTGCTTCACAGTGCTTTACAGCCCTCTCTAAGTAGTTTACAGAGTCAGCCTCTTGCCCCCCCAACAATCAGGGTCCTCATTTTACCCACCTCGGATGGATGGAAGGCTGAGTCAACCTTGAGCCTGGTGAGATTCAAACTGCCAAACTGCAGAATCTATGCTCATTGACCCTACAGGACAAATTTACTCTGGTTCTTTAAGTTTATATGTCATGCTCACCCACCATCTCAGGATGAAAATCTTAAGTCCAGGTTCACCTTAACCTACAGAATGATGCAGAACCTTGTAAATGTGTCTTAGATACATGCTGCTAGATGGGAGGTAGAACAATCCTCCTGTATTTTTTTCCCTACCAGTTAACATTTCCATGATGAAAAAGAAATTGTCTTTTGAACTTTGCTGGCAGAAGAAAGTAATTTGGGTGAATACTCATCAGTACTACATTGTTCTGAGATGAAGGAAAGGTGTGGATTTTTTATTACTATTGCACCATCATTTCTCTGGTCTGCAGCCATCCAGGGGTACCACCCTTTTATTAAAGGAAAATATCAGTGAAACTCCTGCCATGGAATTTTCCTGCCAGGAAAGGAAAGTGGGAGCAGCCCGGAGTGGTTTCAGTGGGATGAAAAATGTACAACAAAAAGTATCAGCAACAATTGCAACAACAGCACTGTTTCCAAAGGTGTTTGCCTATGTGTGTGTGATGAAAAGAGTCACCATCACGTGCAAATCCTCCCATTTTTTATGGAAGCATCATGATATTGCACCCAGGTGCAAAAGTCTGCTAGAGAGGCAACTGCTACATTTCAATCTCGGTTTAATTGAAACTCCTTACAGAATAACAGAGTTGGGAGGGACCTTGGAGGTCTTCTAGTCCAACCCCCTGCTTAGGCAGGAAACCCTACACAACTTCAGACAATGGTTATCCAATATCTTCTTTAAAATTTCCAGTGTTGGAGCATCACAACTTCTGGAGGCAAGCTGTTCCACTGATTAATTATTCTAACTGTCAGGAAATTTCTCCTTAGTTCTAAGTTGCTTCTCTCCTTCATTAGTTTCCACCCATTGCTTCTTGTCCTGCCCTCAGATGCTTTGGAGACTATCTGACTCCCTCTTCTTTGTGGCAGCCCCTGGAAGATTGGAACACTGCTATCATGTCACCCCTGGTCGTTCTTTCATTAAACTAGACATACCCAGTTCCTGCAACCATTGTTGAAACCCTTGTTGAAAATTATCTGTTCTTTAGCCAAATAAATAAATAGATGAACTTTGGATAGATCGCTGGAACACAAAAGAAAACCCATAATCATCATCAGGGGATTTTGTTATGAAAAATAAGATGGTTTGATCCTGAGCCTCTGATCAAGTTGACCTTATCTCTAGATGACCACACAATTGGCATTATTTTCATTGTATTGTACAACCTGTGATGTTTTCCAGGCTGGTACTACAGAGTAAAATATACCAATTTCGTCTTGTTACTATGAGCTTGCTCAGCATGCTAATATATTTGAAAAATGGATGGAGATCAATTTCCTACTAATGCAACAAAGATGTGCAGTAGGTGGTTTCATGTTGCAGTGATAAGATATGACATTCTGCTCTGCTATTTTTGTAGGGAGGGGCACATCGGGGAATAACCCCCAAGTCCCCACCCAAACTTCTCCTTTACTTCGGGTTTCTGATTCACCTCTTCTGCCCATAAGAATAAAGCCCTTGGGAAAAAATGTGGGCAGTCTGATTCAAATGCGTATGGAACATTATTTTATGGGACCATCTCAAGATGAATCACTGGTTTCAACCAATGGGTTCATTTTTTTTCTCTTATTGTTCTATTTTTGTAAGCCACCAAAGTCTAGGGGATTGCAGAGCATACAAATAGAAAAAATAAGTAAAATAAGGAATCTAGGTACAAAATTGTTAACATGCACACACAAATATGTGATAGATAGATGATAGATAGATAGATAGATAGATAGATAGATAGATAGGTAGGTAGGTAGGTAGGTAGGTAGGTAGGTAGGTAGGTAGGTAGATAGATAGATAGATAGATAGATAGATAGATAGATAGATAGATAGATAGATGATAGATAGATAGATAGATAGATAGATAGATAGATAGATAGATAGATAGATAGATAATGATAGATAATGATAGATAGGTAGATAGATGATAGATAGGTAGGTAGATAGATAGATAGATAGATAGATGATAGATAGATAGATAGATAGATAGATAGATAGATAGATAGATAGATAATGATAGGTAGATAGATGATAGATAGATGATAGATAGATGATAGATAGATGATAGATAGATAGATAGATAGATAGATAGATAGATAGATAGATGATAGATAGATAGATAGATAGATAGATAGATAGATAGATAGATAGATAGATAGATAGATATGATAGAGACAGACAGACAGACATGATAGGTTGATTCAATTCATTCTAGAAAGAAGTCCTCTTTGTTCAAGGTAATAGGCTCTAATTTACTGTATTAGTCAAGCATGGGTTGATACATATACATTTTTTTAACTTTTCAATCTAGGTTTGAAAGAGTGACTAGACCAGTCTCTCTACCTATTATGTGCCTAAGTGAAGACTAGAACCTGGGTTTCTCTGACCTAAGTCCAATACCTTGATCACATTTCTCTTGGTGAAGGAGTGACCAGACCAAAGTCACTTAATCATCTTCTGTGCCTAAGGGGATTAGAACCTGGGTCTCTGCTCTTAATTCTGCAGTTTAACTACTTCAATACACTGTCCTTCCTTCCTTCCTTCCTTCCTTCCTTCCTTCCTCCCTTCCTCCCTTCCTCCCTTCCTCCCTTCCTTCCTTCCTCCCTTTCCTTTCCTTCCCTTCCTTTCTCCCTCCCTTCCTCCCTTCCTTTCATCCTTCCCTCCCACCACCCCTCCCTCCCTTCCTTTCTTTTCCTTCCTTTTTTCCTTCCTTCCTTTCCTTCCACCCTTCCTCCCTTTCTTTCCTTCCTTTTTTCTTTCTTTCTTTTCATTTTCCTCCCTTCTTCCTTTCCTTCCTTCCTTTTCTTCCTACCCTTCCCACCCTTCCTTTTCTCCCTCCCTCCCTTTCTTTCTTTTCCTTCCTTTTTTCCTTCCTTCCTTTCCTTCCTTCCACCCTCCCTCCCTCCCTTTTTCTTCCTTCCTTCCTTTCTTTTCCCTTCCCTCCCTCCTTCCCTTCCCTTCCCTTCCCACCCTTCCTTTCCTTCCTTCCTTCCCCTTCCCTTCCCTCTTCTAGCTCCTGTACACACAGTAGGCACCAAACATTAGTTCTTGCCTTTTATAATAAATAAGTGCAAAAGAAGCAGCTGTGCGTGGGGAAGACTGATCATGTTGCAAGCTCTGAAAGACAGATGTGATTCAATTTTGCAGAAGACAATTATCTTGCCTTCCAAAGGCCTCAACAAGTATTTGCACAGACCAGAGAGGCAGAGAGCCACAATGGAGAATGTGCGCTGTGATCAATAGAGACAGAGAGACAGAGAGGAGGGTTGTGTAGCCACCTGCGGCCTTGATGCCGTAATGACAATGCTGTCCAAATGCAGCTTTGGTCCCCAGGGTGTAAAAACAGACCTTATCATCCCTCTCCCCCCTCTCGGTTTGCCGCAATGCTCAGTGTAACCCAGGCTGTCCAGGATGCACATCTTTCCCCCCCCCCCCAGCAAACCACAAACGCCTGGAACAGAACCGAGAACCGAGGCAAGTTCCAACCCCCTGCCTCTTCAACAGCTGAACAGACAGCCCCGGTCGTCGTCTCTCCCCCCCCCTTCCCCAGAAAATGTTTCCCACGGAAATAACGGCCAACAAGCACAGGCAGCGAACCCAAAGGGAAAGCAGGAGAAGCCGAAGGGGCAGGAAGGAGCAAAGAGCAACACCGAGGAGGTGACATTTCCATGATTTTCTCAGCGGACAAAACCCGGAGAATTGGATAAAACTTTCTCCCGCTTTGGCTCTGTGGGGATGCCAAGCATTCATCGTCTGAGCTGCACCTGAGCTAAACATTTGCCTTCTTTTTTCCCCAAGCCAGGTGCCGGAGGCTTTAGCAGCAGGCTAGGTTGCAGGTAGCGTGCAAGAGATATTCCTCTACTTAATGTATTCCTCAGTACATTTTGTACAATAGGTTTGTACAGTAGGTTTAGTTTTACTTCTGAAGGTCGCCATTTGTTGGATGAGATGGAGCAGTTATTTCACTTTTACCTGACTGCCTCCCTGAGTATAAAAGTTGAGACTGTATTAGATTTTTATCCTGCCTTTATTATTTTATAAGGAGCTCAAGATAGTGAATGTGCTTAAAACTCCTTCCGTCTTCTATTTTCCTCACAACAACATTATGAGGTGGGTTGGGCTGAGAGAGAGAGACTGGCCTGAAGCCACTCAGCCAGCTTTCATGCCTAAAGTGGGACTAGAACTCACCATCTCCTGGTGATTGGCCCAAAATTACGCAGTTTTCATGCCTAAGGTGGGACTAGAACTCACCAACTCCTGGTGATTGGCCCAAAATTACCCAGACAGCTTTCATGCCTAAGGCAGGACTAGAACTCACTAACTCCTGGTGATTGGCCCAAAATTATGCAGTTTTCATGCCTAAGGTGGGACTAGAACTCACTATCTCCTGGTGATTGGCCCAAAATTACCCAGACAGCTTTCATGCCTAAGGTAGGACCAGAATTCACCATCTCCTGGTGAGTTACCCAGCTGGTTTTCACCCTGAAGGCAACTCAAACTTACTATCTCCTGGTTTCCAGGCCAGCATCTTTACCTTCACAATGACATCAAACGTGCCTAATTTGTATGTGTGTATATGATCCAGGAACAAAAAAACCCATAATATGCAATATGTTCCAGAAAATTTGTCAAAGTTCAAATGGTGTCCGATCCTAAAGCAAATTGTACCCTTCTATTTTCATCAATTAAATACAATTCATTTAACTATAGATTTCAATGTTTAAATATACTTGGACTAAGATTTTTAAAAAAAATCTTAAATTTTCATTCATACCCACAGGAAAAACAAACCATAGCCAACAATTAATATTCCTCCATATTTCTCTCACACATTAATAAATGCAGTTGGCATGAAGAAGTCAGATTCCCTTGATAACTAAGCTAAATGTTTCACAGGCTACTGTGGGAATTAGCATATGTTTTATGGATTCCATCAACAAAGGATAACAATGATCTGCTTAAGCCAAGAATGAGGTCCTTGTTGTTCTCCAAGTCTGATTTGGCCACAGGCTTCATCATCTCCTACCACTGGCCATATTGACTAAGTCTTCAGCTGTTGAAACATCTGGAAATCAGAAGGGTGCAAAAACACCCTTGATCTCAAATGAGCCTTCCATTTGATCTGGAAAACAATCTTCTTGGGTATGCACAAATGTCCATTACATTGTCAAATGGATTTAGAAGCACCCAGTTTGATTTGATTCAGAGACTCAATTCGGGGATTCAATTGGAAGATTCAGTTGAAATAAATGATTATCTTTCAATTAATTCTTTGAATCAACTTTGCTGCAAAACTCAAGTTCTCTCTTCCTAAAGGTAAAACGTGTACACTTTGTACACATAAAATAGCCAAAAGCTCTCTGGATAATCGTCTCATATAATTCAAAGATGGGTTTTCACATGCTGGCTGAATTCTTGCATTCTCTGAGGTAAAAATCTGAAACAACTCTTTTAAGTTTAGTAAATATCCTGCCTAAAACCTTGAATAGGTTCTACCAGTCAAAATGAATTAGCTATCAATCACCTAACTAATTGCCAATTCCTTGTATTCTGTAGGCAACCACATTATGTGACCTTCTTGAATTTCTGAATGGCCATGAATTGGGGATAACCCTGCTTTGAATCACATGGATTGTTGTACCCTGGTATGGCTATCTGGCTTTTCAATAGCTATGACTTATTTCTGGAAGGTTCTCTGAAATCATGCTCAGGAATTAAACAGGACACTTCTCCAATCTCACTGAATCTGGAAGCGCCTCCATCTTCAGGCAGTACTTTCATTTTTTTAGAAAAGCATAATTTTGCCACTATGGAAACTGGCTTCAAAATGGAGAAACAAAGCAAATATTAATTCAATACTGAAGGCAGTATAGAGGTACGGAACCTGAAGAGAATAGCTGCAATTTTCTGGAAGACGCAGCCCTCACACTACCTTCAACTTTGTAAAGTTGTGTGAAAGGACTTCAAATCTTGTGGGATACAAGGACAAGAGTTTCTGAATTATAGTTCAGCATCTCAGTGAATTTCCAGATGACATGGAACATCTCTGATCCTGCTCCATTTATTTAAAAAGAGATATACAGTATATGCCTTTGTAGTATAAGTCATGGTAAACATCAAAAGTGTTTTGCAATTAGAATCATCAAAATTTTATAGACAACATCTGCCTGAATAATGGAAGAAATCATCTTTTCATTAGTTCAGGATGAGGATAGAATAGAATAGTTGGAAGGGACCTTGGAGGTTTTCTAGTCCAATCCCCTGCTTAGAACAGGAAACCTTACACCACTTCAGACAATCTCTTCTTAACAAGTTCCAGTGTTGGAGCATTCACAACTTCTGGATGCAAGTTGTCCCACTGATTAAATTGTTCTAACTATCAGGAAATTTATCCTTAGTTCTAAGTTGCTTCTCTACTTGATTAGTTCCCACCCATTGCTGCTTCTCCTGCCTTCAGGTGCTTTGGAGAATAGTTTGACTCCCTCTTCTTTGTGGCAGCCCCTGAGATATTGGAACTCTGCTATCATGTCACCCCTAGTCCTTCTTTTCATCAAACTAGACATACCCAGTTCCTGCAACCTTTCTTTATATGTTTTAGCCTGCAGTCCCCTAATCACTTTTGTTGCTCTGTTCTGTCCATCAACATTCAAACTGGGAGCAATTCAGTTCAATTCGGTTCAGACTAGGGAGGGAACATTATTTTGTCCCATCTCAACTGTTACGCAAATTCCTGGATTCTTTCCTGTCGCACATCAAGGTGATCTGAATTCTACCTTTTCCACAATGTGAACTCCAACAAACCACCCCAAATATGCATAGTAAGAAAAAGTGAAAAGGAAAAAAAATGCATAAATTCAAGCAAAGCATCCACAAAAACCAGGTAGGAGAGGGATTGGACTGGATTTATTACATTTATATGCCGCCCTTTTCCCCGAAGGGGACTCAGGGTGGCTCACAATTCAGTCAGGGAAGGGGGTACAGACGGGGGGATAAAAAGACTAATGTAACAATACAAAATTTAAAAAACACACAACAACCATACCATTCGAGGGGGGGGCAAAAGCTCTTTAGCCCCAGGCCTGTCGGAACAGCCAGGTTTTAAGGGCTTTGCGGAAGGCCTGGAGGGTGGTGAGGGTTTGAATCTCCATGGGGAGCTCGTTCCAGAGGGTTGGAGCAGCCACAGAGAAGGCTCTCCTCCGGGTAGTCACCAGTCGGCATTGGCCGGCAGATGGAATTCGGAGGAGGCCTAGTCTGTGGAGAGGGGAAGTTACTCTCCAAAAACACATCAGCTAGATAACGTGTTCAACCAAATTCAACTATTGGGGGAAATACACAGCAAACATGATCCTAGGTAGTGCCATAAATACATAATTTGGAAAGTATGACATTGATTCAAGGTGATCTGGACAGTTTCAGAATTCTCAGTCAAAAATTTTGCTTCCAGCAGTTAAGAAACCTGGCAGAGTCAATAGGAGCTACCAAGAATGGAAGCTAATGGCGAATAACAACTCAGCCATAACTGGCCAGTGCTAAATATTAGTGGCAAAAAAGAGGAATAAAAAGATCCTGGGAATAGACTTGCACTCTATAGCTACCACCCAGGAAACAGATTTATTTTCACACAGAAGCGCTATGAGGTTTTTCACAGCCCAGAACAATAATTTTATTTTATTTGTGCACATCCTGCCTTTATTATTTTTGTAAATAATTCAAGACAGTGAACTCATGCAATACTGCTTCCCTCTCCTATTTTACCCACTGGTGAAGTGAGTTGGGCTGGGAGAGAGTGATTGGCCCAAAGTTACCCAGCCGGCTTTCATGCCTAAGGCGAGATTAGAATTCACCATCTCCTGGTGATTGGCTCAAAGTCACCCAGCCAGTTTTCATGCCTAGAACTCACAGCCGCCTAGTGATTGGTCCAAAATCATCCAGCCGACTTTCATGCCTAAAGTGGGATTAGAACTCACAGTCGCCTGACTTTTAGAATTCTAGCGTTCAGTAATATTTTCTACCTAGCCAACTTTCATGCCTAAGGCAGGACTAGAACTCACAGTTGCCTGACTTTTAGAATTCTGGTGATCAGTAATATTTTCTACCTAGCCAACTTTCATGCCTAAAGCAGGACTAGAACTCACAGTTGCCTGACTTTTAGAATTCTAGTGTTCAGTAATATTTTCTACCTAGCCAACTTTCATGCCTAAAGCAGGACTAGAACTCACAGTTGCCTGACTTTTAGAATTCTAGTGTTCAGTAATATTTTCTACCTAGCCAACTTTCATGCCTAAGGCAGGACTAGAACTCATAGTCGCCTGACTTTTAGAATTCTAGTGTTCAGTAATATTTTCTACCTAGCCAACTTTCATGCCTAAGGCAGGACTAGAACTCACAGTCGCCTGACTTTTAGAATTCTAGTGCTGATTAATATTTGCTGCCCATGATACAACATGAACTTTTTGCACAGCAAGCAAGTGTTTCATCACTGCACTGAAAGAAAGGGAGGGAGGGAGAGGGAGAGACAAAGAGAGAGAGGAGAGAATGGGACAGACAGAAAGAGGAGAGTGTTTGTGTGTGTTTGTGTGTGTGTGTGTGTGTCTGTGTGTCTGTGTGTGTGTGTTGTGGCTCTCACGAGCTACGTTTCCAAGTCCTCATTCTATGTGCTCCTTTGCTGCATTTGGTCTCAGAAAATTCTCCATTTCCACTGGCCTCAATTTGGCAGATCTGCTCTCCTAGGGAACTGACAGCTGAGCAGTCTGCCTCCACACGTGTTTGAGTTTCTTGGGGTGGTTTTCTTGGACTGTGATCTTGGCCACCCAACAATGCAGCTCTTGTTTCTGCTTTCATATATATCTATATATGCTAAGAGAGCAAGCCTGAATAGATCCATCTAAAAGTATAAACAGGGGGCAGCCTGTAGGCAGAGAAAGATCACATACCCCATGCGGAGGCTGAACAAAAGGCCTGCTATTTCTGAACAATTAGCCAGCTAAGAGAACATCTATCCACTTCGATTAGAAGCACCACGTGTCTCCAAGTCAAGGCATTGTAAAACTAATTAAATAACACGCTTCGCTCCCCAGGCTGATCGCCTGATTAACTCTCTCTCTCTCTCCATCCCCCAGGAAAACATCTCAATCCAGATGGAATCACACCAATGGTTCCTCTATTTTCATTGCCAATTGTTTTCAAATTGCAAAATGTAGCTTCTGGAGTCTCCTGAATGTGGATCCAAAGCTTTATGCTTTCATTTTTATTTACCGCAGCAGCAATACTTTCAGTTTCCCCATCAGAGCTCATCCCTCCAAAGAGCAATGAGCAAGCCTCTGAAATTTGATTAATGTGTTCTTTCTCATTTCTTCCTCAACATGCACATTTGATTCAACCTTGTTTCCTCCTTCGTTCTAGGCCCCAGACATACCCACTCATACTCTGAAAAAAAGAGAGATTTTGGTACGGAAGTATGAAATTTTCAGCAATTGGGCAAAGTTGTATGAAAATTCAGACTGAACAGATTTCCTCCGCATTTCTTATTCGCAATCATTAATAAACCCATTCATTCATTCAATAAATCCTGTAGGTAGGGGGTTGGACTAGAAGACCTCCAAGGTCCCTTCCAACTCTGCTATTGTATTGTATTGTATTGTATTGTATTGTATTGTATTATTGTATTGTATTATTGTATTGTATTATTGTATTGTATTATTGTATTGTATTATTGTATTGTATTATTGTATTGTATTATTGTATTGTATTATTGTATTGTATTATTGTATTGTATTATTGTATTGTATTATTGTATTGTATTATTGTATTGTATTATTGTATTGTATTATTGTATTGTATTATTGTATTGTATTATTGTATTGTATTACTGTATTGTATTACTGTATTGTATTACTGTATTGTATTACTGTATTGTATTGTATTGTAGTGTTGTATTGTATTGTTGTATTGTATTGTTGTATTGTATTGTTGTATTGTATTGTTGTATTGTATTATTGTATTGTATTATTGTATTGTATTATTGTATTGTATTATTGTATTGTATTATTGTATTGTATTATTGTATTGTATTATTGTATTGTATTATTGTATTGTATTATTGTATTGTATTATTGTATTGTATTATTGTATTGTATTATTGTATTATTGTATTGTATTATTGTATTGTATTATTGTATTGTATTATTGTATTGTATTATTGTATTGTATTGTATTGTATTATTGTATTGTATTATTGTATTGTATTATTGTATTGTATTATTGTATTGTATTATTGTATTGTATTATTGTATTGTATTATTGTATTGTATTATTGTATTGTATTATTGTATTGTATTATTGTATTGTATTATTGTATTGTATTACTGTATTGTATTGTATTGTATTGTTGTATTGTATTATAGTGTTGTATGTATGTATGTATATGTATTGTATTATTGTATTGTATTATTGTATTGTATTATGTATTGTATATTGTATTGTTATTGTATTGTATTATTGTATTGTATTACTGTATTGTATTACTGTATTGTATTGTATTGTATTATTGTATTGTATTATTGTATTGTATTATTGTATTGTATTATTGTATTGTATTATTGTATTGTATTATTGTATTGTATTATTGTATTGTATTATTGTATTGTATTATTGTATTGTATTATTGTATTGTATTATTGTATTGTATTATTGTATTGTATTATTGTATTGTATTATTGTATTGTATTATTGTATTGTATTACTGTATTGTATTGTATTGTAGTGTTGTATTGTATTATTGTATTGTATTATTGTATTATATTGTATTATTGTCTTGTATTATATTGTCTTGTGTCTTGTGTCTTGTGTCTTGTGTCTTGTGTCTTGTGTCTTGTGTATTGTATTGTATTGTATTGTATTGTATTGTATTGTATTGTATTGTATTGTTGGGCAAAATGATGAAAGAGAAGATATATTAAATAGGGAGCAGTACCTCCCCTCATTCTGAAAAATTGGCAGGGACCATAAAGATTCTGTGCAAAATCCAGGAAAACTAGTTAAAACCATCTGTGAGATGTTTGATATTTTTAAGTTGGGAGCAAATGTCATTCATTTCGTGCCTGCAGAGAGAGCTCTGTGTGCTACCTAGGGCATGCGTGCCATAGGTTCGCCATCATGGTCTTAGCATATTGCAAGAACCAGGCCATCCCAACCAGCTTTAATAATTATGTTGTTATTTTAGGATTATTCGTAGATTGCCCATTCCTCAAAGGACTCAAGACAATTTCGGGTGCAGTACAATGAAACACTGAAAGCCCATCAACAGTCTAAGTTTGCTAATCAGGGTAGACCAGTGCTATCAGCATTTGTTCTGCAGAATAAGAAGATTTTGAAGGTCTTCTCAAAGCAATTGGGAGGAGTTCTTATCACGAGAGGCAAGGTGTTCGAAAAGGCATTTCAATAGCAATAGCAATAGCAGTAGACTTATATACCGCTTCATAGGCCTTTCAGGCCTCTCTAAGCGGTTTACAGAGAGTCAGCATATTGCCCCCAACAATCTGGGTCCTCATTTTACCCACCTCGGAAGGATGGAAGGCTGAGTCAACCCTGAGCCGGTGAGATTTGAACCGCTGACCTGCTGATCTAGCAGTAGCCTGCAGTGCTGCATTTAACCACTGCGCCACCTTGGCTCTTTCATCAAGGTCTCCCACCCTTCTCCACCCCACTACGGTTGCGTGGGAAAACTAAGCAACTTAAATTATTGGCTTGGGTGTAGCATATTACATGCACACAGCAATTGTGTTTGGTTAATCTGATTGCACAGTTTGGAATGATATGTACATCCAAGCAAAACAATTCAAGAGGTTAGGGGGGGGAAGGGTGGGTAGGTTTGGGGGTTGATTTTAGCATTTTTAAATAGGACTTGTGAATTGAAATCTAGGACAGAGTACCCAAAAAGAGTACCATTTGGCAGGGCCCAGGAAGAGAAATCATCTTGTGATGACATCCTTTTGGGGGGGGGGACATGATGTCTCTGGAGATTAGATCAGCCCCAACCCTGGAGACCTCTGGGATAGCTTTGAAGACTTGGCTATGACGCTGGACATGGGTGACAAAAGATTACTTGTACAATGGACCTAAGGATGGTTGTGTTGATTGCTATGATGGCTTTTACTTGTGGCACTCCTGTTATTTGTTTCGCCTCACAATCATGAGACTTTGAGTTCGATCCTAGGTAGAGGCAGATATTTCTCTCTCTGGGCACACTATGAGACTATATCTGCTGAACAAAACTCCATACTGGCGACAGGGAAGGGCATCTGGCCATTAAAACACTCTGCTAGCTCCATTCAATTCCCCAGACTCCATCCCACAAGGGATTATGGGGTTGTTAAATGATGATGACGATTCCTGTTATTTGTTATTCTGTTGTCCGTTCACTACTTAATGAACGGACAACAAAGTTGACATGAGTGGCCATAGAGGTTGAAATAAATAAATAGCAATAGGTTTTAGGCTTACATACTGCCTCAAACTACTTTACAGCAATACGGATAGTTTACAATTGAAAGCATTATTTGCACATGGCTCCCAACAATCTGGATCCTCCTTTTACCAACCTTGGAAGGATGGAAGGATGAGTTTATGTTAAGTGAGCCGTGTCGGGATCAAACTCCTGGCTGTGGGCAGAGTTTGCCTTCAATGTTGTACTTTAATTCCTGCACCACCAGGGCTCCTAACTAAATAATCTAGGTGTTTTCCTCTCTGCCTTGCTGACATTAAGAGAATTATGGATTTTTGGAGCAACAGATTAAGCCATCGGTGATGAACACATCACATTATCATCAATCAAGTAACTCTGAGCTTCATTTACAATATACCTTTTCAGCTCAGTTTCGGTGTGGGATAGAAGGCCTGACATGGGAGTCAGGTCAAAAGTCATCAATTCCCAGCCTTGTTGACAGTTTAATCTGCCCCTTCTCTGCAGCTCTGGCCTATGACCCCCATGCATTTGACAATTACTTCTTTATTTTTTTTAAAAATGGTATCAAAGTCATTTTGATTTGACCAATAAACTTTACCGAAGAAGAAATGATCTGAAAATTAGTCCATGAAGGAAGTCAAAGGATGGAGGAGGAAAGAGGTACCCAAAAACCATGAATAGATAAATCTGACTTGTAGAAATAGGTGCTGACTCCAACAGCCAATGTATTAGAAAAAGAAGTTTGATACAGTTTCTGCACACAATTAGCTGCTTTACAATGTCATCAACTTGATGCTTCCCCAGTGAGAGGTGGCAGAAAGATTGTGCTTTCACCACAATCAATAGCAAACTAGGACTTCCTGGAGACAAGCCAGAAATCCTAAAGGTCCATAATTACAGTCATAAAGCTAATATGATTTATTTGCTAAATCTCTAATAGGCTTACTCTTGTCAAAATGCATTAAGACTTAAACCATTTTGATCAAGTAGATCATGCTGCCCCTAGTGGTCAGAGTATGGAATTGGACACTGGTGTATCTGTCATAAAGGATATAGACCAGTGTTTCTCAACCTTGGCAACTTGAAGATGTCCGGACTTCAACTCCCAGAATTCCCCAGCCAGCATTCGCTGGCTGGGGAATTCTGGGAGTTGAAGTCCAGACATCTTCAAGTTGCCAAGGTTGAGAAACACTGATATAGACATACATTGAAAGAAAGGAAATACTGGGAAGAAGTGAAGACTGGAGCCTCCAATATAGTTTAACACGTGATATAACATAACATTAGCTAACTATATGGTCTCAATCCCTGTTTCCCCGAAAATAAGACCTCCACGGATAGTAAACCCAATCGGGCTTTTGAGCGCATGAGCTAAAATAAGCCGTCCCCCAAAATAAGCCCCGCCTAAAATATTTAAATGCATGTGCAGCTGGTCCCATTTCTGGGAAGGAGGGAACATACCCCACGCACCCCACACATGCACCTGCCATGCATGCATAACCACCTCATGAAGGCTGCTCCCGCAAATCCTAGCTACTACGCCCCTTCTCTTAGTGGCGGCTGCAAAAATAATGGCAGGCCCAGTGGCGCTAGGGCTGGCAAGAGTGTTCCAGAAACAGAGACAGAACTTCCGGCCCTCTCTGGATCAGCTGAGCCGTGAGCCGCGGGCCGAGTTTAAAGGGCCTCCTGCACCTCAAAAATAATAAGACCTCCCCATACAATGACTATATATGTATACTTAGTTTTCTCTCTTAAAAAAAAAAGAAGGAAGAAGATATAGGCTAAAATTAAATATGTATATTGAAAAGGAATGGATAAACTAACTAAAGAAATCCAGGGAAAGGAAGAATCAGAATTCTACCAGATATGGGATAAATGCTATAGGTGGATGGAGGAAAGAAACAAAAATCAATGAAAGAATATAACATCACTCAAAAATTATAGTTATGAGTAAAATAAGAGGGTTAAGAATGGTGAAATCTAAATAAAATACGATAGAAGGGGAAATAATATAAGGTGAGCGATATCGATTGATGATTGCTAATATAAAAAACAGGAAGTTCCTGTTCGCACTGTATTGTATAAATGTGGTCTATGTCTAATTTTTGTTTGTGTGTATTTTACATGTTTGTTAATAAAAATCCTTAAAAAAAATGAAAAGGGATTATAAATACCATCAACATAAAATGGAGCTCGCTCAGAAGCTGAAATACACCAAGTGAATGAGATGAAGAGTATGAAGTAGAGAGGAGAGGTAAGGGAAGACGAGAGGGATAGGAGAGAGGGCACAGGGGGGAGAGGAGGAGAGAAAGAAGGAGTGGAAAGAGGAGAGAGGAGAAGGAGAGAGGAAAGGGAAGTAGAGAAGAGAAGGGCGGCAGAGGGAAGAAAGGAGGGAGGGGGAGGAGAAAGGGAGAAGTAAGTGATGGATAAGGTACAAATATGGTGTATGGAGAGCAGAAGAGCCAATAATTGATTACGGGAGTTGATGGCAGGACAAATTGATATAAACATTTAATAATACAATATGACATTGGCTATGTAATCATATACATGTGGTTGTATGTTATGAAAATGGAAAAATAAACATCTTTATTAAAATAATAATAATAAGAAAACCTCCCTAAAAATAAGGCCAAGCGCTTATTTTGGGGATCAAAAGAAAATAAGACTCTGCCTTATTTTGGGGAAAACAAGGTACGATAGGCAATTTTGTGGTCAACATGCACAAGGTCAACTCCTATCCCAAAACTATATTCCAATTCATCTATTTGGAAGCAATCAGATGAGAAAAGATACTAATGCACAACCTAAATACTTACAATAGCAATCTGTAGTTTAGAATCAGCGTCTTCCGCTTGGGTGGATAATGTGCCCCCTCCCCCCAAAAAAACCATGGGTTAGCAAAGAGAGCTGGGGAGTCATTGCATTCTTCGTGGGGTTATTTGCAAATATTTATCCTGAGATTGTTATGGAAACAAATTCTATAAATTCCATAATCAACTGGTTTACAGAAGTCGGGAGAAAAATAAGGATAGTGGAATTTATACAGAGCAACGTTTTCCTAAACTTCTTAAGTGTTTTATGGGGCAGCTTCCCTGGAGACCTAGCCTAAAAGCTAACCAGATCGTCTTATTCATAAACATCTGAAACGTTAATGAAGTGACAGGCAGGAGGAACCGGGAGAGGAATATTAGCTTCCCAGTCTGAAAGGCCAGTTTGAAAAACTACTTATGGCCTGCCTTGCAAAGCAGCTATTGATAGCACGTTTCCCCGAAAAATAAGACTAGGTCATATTAATTTTTGCTCCAAAAGATGCATTGGGGCCTATTTTCTGGTTAGATCTTATTTGGGGGGAAAATACGGTACTAAATTCATCCATCTGGCTGACATTCTTAACTGGGTCTTATTTTTGGGTAGGGCTTATACAGTATCATAAGCATCCTGAAAAATCAGGCTAGGGTTTATTTTCCAGTTGGGCTTTATTTTGAGGCAAACAGGTAGGAAGATCATCTAAAATCAACTCCAAACTTAAAAGAGAATCTTCTACTGCTGAGCTTTTGATTCTGGTTAGTGTCAAAATAAGTTTCGGCTGAACTTACTTTACGCATTGAACAATGTGGTAATCACAAGAGCACTGAGCTATTTACAACATGTTCAGTTTTTTCCTAGAAGGACTCTGTCATAATATAATCTCACAGACTTTGGAGGGAGGTCTGTGAGAGAGGTAGGATGTTGGCAAAAAGCACCGTATCATTTTCAACTTTAAAAGGAGAGAAAATAGGAGAGCTTCTTTATCATAGCCTTGAAACCAGGCTTAATAGCAGTGACTATAAAAGAGATCTTGGAGTCTTAGTGGACAACCAGCTAAATATGAGCCAGCCATGTGCAGCGGCAGCCAAAAAAATCAATGCAATCCTAAGTTGCAATAACAGAGGGATACAATCAAGATCAAGGGAGGTACTAATACCATTCTATAAAGCCTTAATAAGACCACAGCTAGAATACTGAGCCCAGCTTTGGTCACCACACTATAAAAAAGATGTTGAGACTCGGGAAAAAGTGCAGAGAAGAGCAACCAAGATGATTAGGGGACTGGAGGCTAAAACATACAATGAACAGTTGCTAATTCTCAGTATGGCTAGTCTAGTGACGACTATGGGAGACCACGGGAGACACGATAGCAGTCTTCCAATATTTGAGGGGCTGCCACAGAGAGGAAGGGGGGGTTCAAGCTATTTTCCAAAGCAACCGAAGGCCAAGGAATAATGGATGGAAACTGATCAAGGAGAGATTCAACCTGGAAATAAGGATAAATTTTCTGATGGTGAGAACAATCAACCAAGAGAACAGAAATTCCCTTTGGAAGTTGGAAGCTTTCAGGAAGAGACTGGATTCTTCCATCTGTTGGAAATGGTATAGGGCCATGATGGTGAACCTATGCAGAGCCTCCTCTATTGGCATGTGCGCCGTTGCCAGTTGCTCTACTGGTTTCCAGTACACACATGCGCAGGTGGTCTTCTGTAGGTGTGGCCTGCTTTCCGGGTCCACTGGTGAAACCTCTTCTAACCGGTTCAGTAGATTTGACGAACCGGTTCTACCGAATAAGTGTGAATTTGTAGGAACCCACCTCTGCTCCCAAAATACAATTTATCGAAAGAAGTGGGGGGAAATAACCACAGGCTTTTCAAAGCCTTTTGAAGGCTCACGTCAATGGTTCCAGTAATAAAATTCATCCTATGACTGTCCCATGGCAGAGCACCAAAGGCCCACCTCCTTCACTTTCAAATGAAAGAAAAGCCTCTTTCCTTACTTTCTCAGCCTGACCGCAGTTGTGGGAGGCCCTTAGGACTCAGCTGTAGCAGCTGCAAGATCTAAATGTTGCTTAATTCCTTGGGAAATTCATCACGATTGACCTAGCCTGCTAAAGCCTCTTTTAAAAAAAAAAACCCTTGCAAGAAAGATGCTGATCTACAAGCAGGCTATCTGAAAATTTTTCTACCACTGTGTTTGTTTGCTTTAAGCAAAACTGAAAAGGATTCATTTTCCCGTCTCCAAATTTCAGCTGCAGACAAAGATACGCTAAAAATTTATTCTTTCTTTTTTAAAAAACCAAGTTGCAGACAAAAAAACAGCCTTGAGTGCACCAAGGGCTAAGAAGTGAAAAGAAATGTTTAAAAAATGCATGATGTTGTGCTTTTTAAAAAATGCACTCTAATATAGAAAGGAGATTGAAACCACTGCAACTGAGCCCTGATAAAGAGGAATCAAGCAGAATGGAGTGGTGTTTTTTTTTTTTACCAGTATCTCTTTTGTAATATTGGAAATATATTTGTACTGAAGAGATAAAGCTGTTTTGTTAGAAACTTTCACGCACGCATTTTATTATTCTACAGAGCCTTGCTCCATCAGCGGATAAACTCTCAAACTCACATAACAATTTGGTGATAATTTCAAGACTTTGTTAAAGGAAAAAAAATGGATAGAGCTTGAATTCCACCATTACAGCTGCCCTTGTTGATTATGCCCATGGGTGGGCTGCTGTGGGATCGCAGGGGTTCGGGAGAAACTCTAGCGAGCCGAGGTGGCACAGTGGTTAGAGTGCAGTACTGCAGGCCACTTCAGCTGACTGTTATCTGCAGTTCAGCGGTTCAAATCTCACCGACTCAAGGTTGACTCAGCCTTCCATCCTTCGGAGGTGGGTGAAATGAGGACCCAGACTGTGGGGGCGATATGCTGACTCTGTAAACCCCTTAGAGAGGGCTGAAAGCCCTATGAAGCGGTATATAAGTCTAACTGCTATTGCTATTGCTATTAGCTAAGATTCTGTGCAGTTTGGAGAACCCCCAAATCCTACTTCAGGCTGGCCATGCCCTGCCCACCCACTCTTCCCAAGAGTCCCCACATGGCCCGTTTTGGATGCGGGTAAGTGCAGGATGTGTGCAGAGGCTCGAGGAGGGTGAAAAATGGGCCTACCAGAAGGCTGGAAATGAGCCCATCTGAAGGGCAAAAAGCCTCTCGAGCCCAGGAAGTGCCAAAAGCCCCCTCCTGCCTTGGTGCAGGAAGCTGACCAGGCCACGCCCACCCAGCAACCGGGCAGAGGAGCCCTTGCTAAAATTTCTGAAGCCCACCCCTGACTACGCCGAGGTGGCGCAGTGGTTAAATGCAGCACTGCAGGTTACTTCAGCAGACTGCAGTTCTGCAGTTCGGCTGTTCAAATCTCACTGGCTCAGGGTTGACTCAGCCTTCCATCCTTCCGAGGTGGGTAAAATGAGGACCGGGATTGTTGGGGGCAATATTCTGACTTTGTAAACTGCTTAGAGAGGGCTGAAAGCCTTATGAAGCTGTATATAAGTCTAACTGCTATTGCTATTGCTATGCCTTGCAGTTCTCACTTGAACCTAGCTGAGGTTCAGATGCCCTGGCACAAAAAGATTATTGTGTTTTGAGATAGAAATGCAGTTCGACTCTGCAGAAGGGGAGATAAGCACGAGGGGTTGGCTTACTCCCCTCTTGTGACTAAGGGGTGCAAATCACCCAAATTCTAACTTGACCGGTCGATTCAATAAAAAGTGTGCGTGTAAAAATGCCAAAGTCTCTCCAATTGTCCAATCAAGTTGAAGGGACCTTTGTTGTTGTTAATTGCAAAGTCGTGTCCGACCCATCACAACCCCATGGACAATATTCTCCAGGCCTTCCTGTCCTCTACCATCCTCTGGAGTCCATTTAAGTTCACACCAACTGTTTCGGTGACTCCATCCAGCCATCTCCTTCTCTGTCATCCCCTTCTTCTTTTGCCCTCAATTGTTCTCAGTATTAGGCTCTTCTCCATTGAGTCCTTCCTTCTGGCCAAAGTATTTAAGTTTCCTCTTCAGGGTCTGGCCTTCTAAAGAGCAGCCAGGGTTGATCTCCTTTAGGACTGATTGGTTTGATGGCCTTGCAGTCCAAGGGACTCGCAGGAGTCTTCTCCAGCACCAGAGTTCAAAGGCCTCCATTCTTTGGTGCTCAGCCTTTCTTATGGTCCAACCTTCACAGCCATACGTTGCAACTGGGACCTCATTTGGTTTAATGCATTGGGGCTGATTTTGCAGGTCAGTTGGGAAGGCCAATTCAATGATTGAATCATCTCTGAATCGGAGCCTCATAGCCAAGCTTTGTAGAGATGTGTACAACTATTGGTGGACATCTTCCCTGCTGCTCTCTTAGAGTTCCTCACCTTGAATTCGGACTTGAACCAGGCACCTGTTTTAAAATTGATCAGGATGGAAACTCTATTGGGGGATGAAAATGTGCATTGTAACATAAACTCTGCCCCTTACGTACATTGATGATGGGATTCAGATACGAAAGGGCGGAGCTTGCATCATGATGTCACAATGCACATGTCATCATTCTGATATTACTGTGGTCAGGACCAGTGGTCCCTGCTGATATTCAGAAATATACTGGCTCTGAAAATGGAAATTCTGCTTGGGTTAACCTGGATGTCACACACGGCAACAATCTCACACTCCTCTGGCATTCAGTGTCAATGGAAGACTGTGTAGCCTTCCTTCCTCCCTCCCACCTTCACCCTTGCTCCCTCATTTCCTTCCTTCCTTCCTCTTTCCTTCCTTCTTCTTCCACCCTCCCTAATTCCCTTCCTTCCTTTCTTCTCCCTCGCACCCTCATTCCCTTCTTCACCCTTGCTCCCTTGCTCCCTCATTTCCTTCCTTCCTTCCTTCCTCTTTCCTTCCTTCTTCTTCCACGCTCTCTAATTCCCTTCCTTCCTTTCTTCTCCCTCGCACCCTCATTCCCTTCTTCACCCTTGCTCCCTTGCTCCCTCATTTCCTTCTTTCCTTCCTCTTTCCTCCCTTCTTCTTCCGTGCTCCCTAATTCCCTTCCTTCCTTTCTTCTCCCTCGCACCCTCATTCCCTTCTTCACCCTTGCTCCCTCATTTCCTTCCTTCCTCTTTCCTTCCTTCTTCTTCCTCACTCCCTAATTCCCTTCCTTCCTTTCTTCTCCCTCACACCCTCATTCCCTTCTTCACCCTTGCTCCCTTTCTTCTTCCTTTCCTTCTTCCTTTCCTTCTTTCTTCTCCCTCCTGCCCTCTCTCCCTCCCTTCCTATCCACCCATCCTCTGTGAAGATCTCAAGAATTATAAGCCCCCTTGATTTACCGGCAACTGTTTTGCTTCTCATATTCAGCGGTCAATGGCCCAGAAACTTCATCTACCTGCAGTCCAGGTAGGAAGTCAAGAGGCAACATAGCTGGCCTGCGATAAAGACAGCTGAGCACAGGGCTCGTGCATGGGGAAAGGGCCACTGGGTAAGTCGTACAGCAACCAGTGGAAGGCTAACATCAGAGTTTCTGCCTTCTCTCCTCCCCCCCCCCCCCCCCAGCAATCGCAGCATGCAGCTTCGTTGGCAAACCCAGGGTTAACCTCAGAGGGCTCCTGTGTAAAGCAAAGCTTTCTGGTTTATTTCAGGAAGGGAAGTGTGTGCCTGCCTGATTAGTCGATAGTTTCCTCCTTTCCCATAACCTCCAGACCCCCATGGCCTGAATGTTTACTTTCTGAATTTTTAAAAAATCTGCTTATGTTTTTCTTTTCCTTTTTTTAAAACTCCTCTGGGTGTGCGCTGCGCACCCCTTACACGCGTATTTGGAGAGACTTTGCTAAGAGTGGGTGTGGTGGAAGGATTAGCTGAATGGGATGGAGGGGGAAGCACAGCCCTCCCTCTCTGCCTCTCTCTCTCTCTCTCTCTCTTTCCCCTCCAACTGTTTCATTCTCTCTTTTCTTTTTTTCTTCCGCCCTTTGCCCAAAATCAGCCCTTCTCCAGCTGCATCCTCTAAGCTGAACTCCCTGGCTTCAGGTTAAGAGAGGGAGAAAGGGGGAAGGACAGCGAGAAATAGTAATGAGAAAGTTTGCTCTCCTCTCCAGCAGCTATAAACACAATGAACATCTGGCAAGGGAATGGTTCCAGGCTGCCAAAAAAAAGTGGAGAGGGGCAGGGAGGGAAGCCTGAGTTATTTTCAGGGTTTCAGCCCCCTCCAACATTCCCACCCTTTCTTTTCTCTCTCTCTCTCTCTCTCTCTCTCTCTCTCTCTCTCCCTCTCTCTCATACACACTCTCTCTTGCTCTCTCTCACACACACTCATACACACATATTTTCCACTAGTTTGGCACCATACACACACATCAAGTCATTCCCATTCATGATAAAACCCGAGAGGAAGTCCTTTTTCAGCTCACCAAGTTTTTTTTCCCCGCCCTACAAGGACAAGCTAGCTTGAATGAGCAACATTATTCCCACAATACAGGAGCGACTGCCTCCTCCTACGGGTGAATTTGCTTAGGCAAACCATGGTTCAGCCTCATCCACAGCTGGCATGCAACCACCATTGTTAACTCTGACATCTGGCAGGGGTAATGACAGTAATGATCCAGAGGTGAGTTCGCACCGGTTTGGTGGAACTAGTAATGGAAATGGCGATTGGGTCTCCAAACCGGTAGGGATGGAATGCTCACCACACCCCTCAACCGGTTCCCCGGTTGCCGCACACCTTTTTTGGGGGGACCTTTTTAAATGTGCTGCGCATGCGCAGACCTATTGATAGGCCGTGGCACGACAAAACCGTGCTCGACTAAAGCGCGCCTGATTAAACCGCGTCGCTGACGTCATCAACAGGGCGACAACAGCGAGCGCGGAGAAAGAAGGGCGCTTTAAATAGCCCTTTGAAAGCAAGCCGATTCAAGTTAAGGTAAGGGTTAGGTTTAGGGTTAGGTTTAGGGTTAGGTTTAGGGTTAGGTTAAGGGTTAGGGTTAGGGTTAGGGTTAGGGTTAGGGTTAGGGTTAGGGTTAGGGTTAGGGTTAGGGTTAGGGTTAGGGTAAGGGTTAGGTTAAGGGTTAGGATTAGGTTTAGGGTTAGGTTTAGGGTTAGGTTAAGGTTAGGTTTAGGGTTAGGTTAAGGGTTAGGTTTAGGGTTAGGTTTAGGATTAGGTTTAGGGGGGGTTATGTTTAGGTTTAGGGGTTAATTTTAGGTTTAGAGTTTACAGCGTGCTTCTGTCTCCGCGCTGTTGTTGCCCTGTTGATGACGTCAGCTACGCGGTTTCGTCGAGCGCGCTTTAGTCGAACGCGGTTTTGTGGTGGAAACTTGATAGGCAACTTCGCACACGTGCATGCACCCAACCGGCAGAAGCCCAACCCTATAATGTTCGTCAACAGGTACAGATTGCGATGGACACAAACTGAAATTTAGCAATAATGGTATCCTATTTTCTTCACTACCGGTTTGGTAACGGGAGCAACGGGCCTGGGCATGCGCAGAGCCTCCTGTGCATGCGCAGAAGGTCCTTGGTGACGTCTGGGTGGGTGGGCGGACCTCACACTGCCGCCACTATTGGTTCCCCCCTGAACTGGTGTGAACGGGCAGCATATCACCTTTGATTGCCCGCCCATCCAAAATAGTAGGCTAAATAAAGAGGTGCATTTTAAACAGATGAATCAGTGCGCAAGATATGAATCTATTTATTGCTTCCAGACAACTGTCTCAGAGTAACCTTGGGGGGGGGGATTAACTCTCCCCCAGGGGTTGGTAAGAGTTGGACTTGCTCCATTTTTATGTAGTCTACCCTTCCTCCAAATCCAATCTTTTTGAAAGAATTGTGTAAAAGTGTAACCTCAAAGAATATTAAAGTGTTCAAAACCCCCAATCATTCGTATCCATCACTATGTATAGAAACATCTGACCAATGGAAGAAGGCTCAATTTGATTTGTTTCAAATGGTATCTTTGCATGGCCCTATCTTATATCCCATTGGTGGCGGGGTGGGGGGATCCACTTCATGTTAGGGTTAGGTCTCCATGAAAGGTCTCCATGAATTCGGAGAGCAAAATGGACCTCGCCAATGGATTCAGAGTGTATGGATTTGCTTAGGAAGGCGCCGACCCTTTGAATCTGCCTTATCTACATTTCCTGGTAAAATATATGGGAAAATCTCGTGGGGGAAGGGGCAAATCCACTTAGGTTTAGGGCAGTGGGGAAATTCATGTTTTTTTACTACCGGTTCTATGGGTGTGGCATGGTGGGCGTGGCAGGTGGAGGAAACTGCAAAATCTCCATTCCCTTCCCACTCCAGGGGAAGGATGCTGAAAAATCCCCATTCCCTCCTCACTCCTGGGGGAAGGATGCTGAAAAATCCCCATTCCCTCCTCACTCCTGGGGGAAGGATGCTGAAAAATCCCCATTCCCTCCTCACTCCTGGGGGGAAGGATGCTGAAAAATCCCCATTCCCTCCTCACTCCTGGGGGAAGGATATTTGCATTTTTGTGTCCTTTCGAACTGCTAGGTTGGCAGAAGCTGGGATAAGTAACGGGAGCTCACTCCATTATGCGGCGCTAGGGATTCGAACCGCTGAACTGCCGAACGTCTGATTGACAAGCTCAGTGTCTTAGCCACTGAGCCACCACATTCCTACAAAGGGTTGTAGGAAAGTGGAAATACCCCCCAATGGTCACTGGCCGAGGGCAAATGGGAAAATACACACAATTGTGGAAAGTGGGTGTGGAGACTAGCAGCAGCCCAAGACTGGAGGCTAAATTAGATGCCTGAACAGAGGCTTTTGTGCGGGAGGCCCCGTTCGACTCGCAGACCCTCCAGCCAAGGGAGGACCGAGAAGCCAAGAGAGAAAGACTTCAGTCATTCATGCAGAATCCCCGGGCAGCATCCTACCCAACGGCTGCCAATGGCTCCGGGCTGCTCTTGGGCACAGGACAGTAAGCAGGGGGGAAGAAAGGCAGATAGAGAAAGAGAGAGAGAGAGAGAGAGAGAGAGACGGGTGGGGGAACGGAGTATGAATGAAGCCAGGCAGCTGCATCATCCATCGTATACAAATGAGTTGCCTACTTCTCTGTTTGACTGCCATGTGCAAGTGAAAGGATAGTTTTTCCTTGCTTCATCTCTTCCTCTTCCTCTCTCTTCTCTTTCTCTGTCTTGCTCTTTTTCTCTCTGCCCCCTTTCTCTCTTTCTGTCTTCCTCACATCTTTCTTCTGACCTCCCTTTCTCCATCTCCCTCTTTCTCCCTCCCCTTCTCTCTTTTCCCTCTCTTTCTCCCTCCCTCTTCCCCTTCCTCACCCTCTCTTTCTCTCTCTCTTTCTCTTCTGTTCTCTTTTCTCTCACTCTTTCTGTCTTGCTCTTTTTCTCTCTGCTCCCTTTCTCTCCTTCTCCATTTTTCTCACATCTTTCTTCTGACCTCTCTTTCTCCCTCCCTCCCTTCCTCTCTCTCTTCCCTCTCTCTTCCCTCTCTCCCTCTTTCCCTTCCTCCCCCTATCTTTCTCTCTCTCTTTCTCTTCTGTTCTCTTTTCTCTCACTCTTTCTGTCTTGCTCTTTTTCTCTGCTCCATTTCTCTTTCTCCATTTTTCTCACATCTTTTTTCCAGCCTCTCTTCCCTCCCTTCCTCTCTCTCTTCCCTCTCTCTTCCCTCTTCCCCTTCCTCACCCTCCCCTTCTCTTTCTCTCTTTCTCTTCCGCTCTCTTCTCTCTCACTCTTTCTGTCTTTTTCCTCTCTGCTCCCTTTCTCTCTTTCTCCGTCTTTCTCACATCTTTCGTTCTACCTCTCCTTTCTCTCTCTTTCTCCATCTCCCCTTTTCCCTCCCTCCCTCTCTCTTTCTCCCTTTCTCTTTCTCCCTCCCTCCCTTTCCCTCCCTCCTTTCTCTCTCTTTTCCTCTCTTTTCTTTTGCTCTATCTCTCCTTTCTCTGTCTTGCTTTTTTTCTCTCTGCCCCCTTTCCCTTTCTCCATTCTTCTCACATCTCTTTCTTCCTACCTCTCCTTTCTCTCTCTCCCTCCCTCTCTTTCTCCATCTCCCTTTTCTCCCTCCCTCCCTCTCCTTTTCCCCTCTCTCTTTCTTTCTCTCTCCCTCCCTCTTTCCCTTCCTCACCTCTCTCTTTCTCTCTCTAGTTTGCATTTCAGCCTTGACTCCTCTATCTGCAACTTTCTGCAAATCTTTCTGATGCCCCTTGGTAAGGAAACAGAGAAGGCCTAAAAGATGCCCATGTAGTTGTGCCCATTTTCCTCTCTCAAACCTCTGAGCCTCCCCCCTCTCCTCCCCAGTCCCCAGCAGATGTGCTTTCTTTGAGAAAAGGAGTCCCATTCATCTCTTCCGAAGGAGTGCGGGGGAGGTGGCTATGGGGAGGGGGGGAGACAGGGAGGGAGGGATGTCAGAAGGGGCTGAGAAAGGAAAAAGAAGCTGCAGTTAAAAATAGGATAAAAGAATGCCAAAAAAATGCAGAGCATTCTCTTTTTTAAGCCCGGCTTTGAAAATGCACTGCAGCTGGAGAAGCCCTTGGAGCTGCTGAGCCATGTTGGCCTTTGCAAACAAACACATACAGACATGCACGCTGATGCGCACACACACACGCACACACAGGCACACACAAGAGGGACACATCCTGCCCTTCCTACAAGGAAAGAATCTGGAATTGGGCCCAGAAACTGCATACAAAGAGAACTTTCCTCTGGGGAGCAGAGAGAGAGAGGGAGGGACGGAGGGAGGGAGGGAGGGAGGGGGAGAGAGCATGAATGGGGAAATCGCCTGGGCAGAAGAGTCTCAGGGAAACAAAAGCGGAGAGGGTAGAGGGTGTCACAGAAGGGGGAATAAGGGAACTTTCACCTCTAGAAGCCCTAGAACCATGATGGCAAACCTAATGGCAAACATGTCACAGGTGTCACACAGAGCCCTCCCTGAAATCACACAAGCCGTCATCCCAGCTCAGCTCCACCGCGCATACACACATGCCTCCCACTGGCCAGATGATTTTCAGATCTCTGCTGTGCATGCATGGGAGCGGGGTGCAGGCGGGAGACATGTGTGCATGCACAGGGGGTATGAGGGATCACACGTGCATGCGCAGGGTGCAAGGGGGTGCATGTGCAGGGGTGTGATGCCCTCTCCCCCCCGTGGCCCATTTTTAATCCCAGGAGGCTGCAGGGAGGCTTGCTAAATCCCAAAAGGGGCAGGGGGGGGTCATAGGAGCATGCTGGGGGGGGGGTAGGATGGGGAGGTCACACGCCATTGGTGGGTTCCGGATTCCATTTCAGCCGGTACAGTTGGAACGCCCCCGGCATCACCCACATGGATGCACGCGGCCTGAGTAATTGCCTGTGATGCTTCCGCAAGCCTCCATGACGCTCCAGCTGCTTGGTGGAGCATCGCGCAGGCACCGTATGGTGGAGCTGCCTGCGATTCGATCTAAGCACAGTACACAAAATTGTCTGCTAAAACGTCCTACCTGCCAAAGACTACTTCATCTTCAACCACAATAATACAGGGGCAAACAATTGATACAAACTCAAGGTCAACCGCTCCAAACTCGATTGCAGGAAATACGACTTCAGCAACAGAATGGCCAACGCCTGGAATGCTCTACCTGATTCCTTTGTTACATCCTCAAACCCCCACAGCTTCACTCTCAAACCGTCTACCATGGACCTCACCCCATTCCTAAGAGGTCCGTAAAGAGGGTGTGCGTAAGTGCACCATCTTGTCTACTGTCCCTGTCTCATTGTCCCCATTTATCTGTAGTTACTTCCTTTGTTCATGTTTACGTATCATGCTCATGCCTGCTATCTTGTACATTTATTTATTTATTTATTTATTCATTCATTCATTCATTCATTCATTCATTCATTCATTCATTCATTCATTCATTTATTTATTTATTAGTCTTGTATGCTGCCCACTCCCGGAGGACTCCGGGTGGCTCACAAAAGACAAGGGGAAGGGGAGAACGAGACAAAGACAACATATTAAAAACAAAACCAACATTCACAATTTCTGTGGAGGTAGATGTTTCTCAGACCCCCCAGCCTGCTGGAACAGCCAGGACTTGGTGGCTTTGCAGAAGGCAGGGAGGGTAGTAAGGGTCCGGATCTTGACAGGGAGCTCGTTCTAGAGGGCTGGAGCTGCAACAGAGAAGGCTCTCCCCCGGGGAGTCACCAGCCGACATTGGCTGGCAGATGGAATCCGGAGGAGACCTAACCTGTGAGATCTAATTGGTCTGAAAGAGGTAATTGGCAGAAGGCGGTCTCTCAGGTACCCAGGTCCGATGCCATGTAGGGCTTTATAGGTAGCGACCAGCACCTTGAAGTGGATTCGGAGACTAATAGGTAGCCAGTGCAGCTCGCGGAGGATAGGTGTAACGTGGGTGTACCTTGGTGCACCCACAATCGCTCGTGCGGCTGCATTCTGGACTAATTGGAGTCTTCGAACACTCTTCAAGGGAAGCCCCATGTAGAGCGCATTACAATAATCCATGTTTGACAAACAAACGAATAAAATAAATAAATGCACAAGATTTACACAAGATTTGCTTATTAGGAGGCCGTGCATATGCTAAATTTATCCATTGCTTCTTCAACCTCGGCTGGTGCTCCTTGGCTGTTCCTGAGCAGATCAGAACTGGGGCAATAAACACGCCTCCCCCATCCTTTAGCCAACCTGGGATCCCAAAGGATTTAGAAATAAGCATCTTTGTGCATGCTTTTAAAGCAAGGGCCATCTCTTCCTTCATTCCATAGCTGACCGCAAGAAGAAGAAGAAATTATCATACCTCTTTAGAAAGTATCTTTGAAACTCCAGGACAGAGATAAGATTCCGAGGCAAATTCTTTGCATCTAAACAATCTTTCTTTCAAAAAGATCCAAAGCCTGGGTTTTATGGCTCAGTGAAGTTCTAAGTCACGCTTTCTTCCCACCAAAGCACTCCATAATCTTATCTGCACATGTAATGTAATCTGGTTATGGGCATCAAAGGCCAGCATGGCTCAGCCAAAACAAGCAGTGTCCCAATTTTTTCCCTTCCCTCGAGAATATTTAATGTTTTTTCTCTAGAGAAATGTTTTTTCTCCTTGGATCAACCTGGGTCCTTGATGAGTCTGTGGATCCTTCCCTGCAATTTTCTCAAAACGCTATGAAAGGATGAGCCTTTTTCCCATTGGTTTCAATTTCATCATCTAGCTCACAACCAGGCATTGAAGGATAATAGTAAGTAAACAAAAATTTAAAAGTAAAACCATGGTGGTCTTCCAGCCAAGCCAAAGCAGACCAGGTGCAATTTAATAAATATAATTAAATTAAATTTAAATAATAAAACAAAATAATAAAATGCATGCTGATGTACTAAAATCTAACATAGGTATTAGAGCTGGCCCTGCACAGGATAGCTCATAGCTTCATTGAACTACACACACCCCTTCGCCACAGTAAGGCAGTAATCCGTGAAGGGGAGAGCTGCCATGCTCAGTATGTTTTGGTGTTTCATTCATGCCTTTTATTTTTAGGCTTGTAGATTTTTACCTATTACCAATTGGCCTGCTGCCAATTACCTCCAATAGACCGATCAGATCCCACAGATTAGGCCTCCTCTGAATTCCATCCGCCGGCCAATGCCGACTGGCGACTACCCGGAGGAGAGCCTTCTCTGTGGCTGCTCCGGCCCTCTGGAACGAGCTCCCCGTGGAGATTCGAACCCTCACCACCCTCCAGGCCTTCCGCAAAGCCCTTAAAACCTGGTTGTTCCGACAGGCCTGGGGCTAAAGAGCTTTTGCCCCCCCCCCGCCTCGAATGGTATGGTTGTTGTGCGTTTTTAAATTGTGTATTGTTCTGTTCGTCTTTTGTATCCCTTATCTGTATCCCCTTCCCTGACTTGGATTGTGAACCGCCCTGAGTCCCCTTCGGGGAAAAGGGCGGCATATAAATGCAATAAATTCAATTCAATTCAATTCAATTCAATAGCTTTGAACAATAAACAAACAAATGAACACCCTATGAACCGATTAAACCAAATAGGTGCAAGGCACTTTTATGTAGCTCCTTCAGTAAACATTTGCACACCGCTTTGAGACGTACAACACAAGTAATTGCTCGTTAATATTCTTGTCCCCTCCATCTCCCTGAAAGATTGGGAGACTGTGGCTTGCTTCACATTTCCTGGTAAAGGCAAGAAGTAGCAGAAACTTCCTGATTTGTAACTCATTACATTATATATCAAGGAGGGGCATAAAAGACACATTTTTCCAGGCAAAGACAGAGGGACAGGATTATCTTCTACCTGTGCTGTGATAGTCTAAACCAGTCGGTACTTCCTGGATTGCCGTCTCATCCCAAAGGGAATAGAGCGCCCTCTGCTGGTAGCAATTGGACTGGAACCCGCAGCTCATCCAGGGGTCTTCGTAGGAACCAACATCCCCAGGTCTCTGTGCAAAAGCAAAACACGACGTTAAGAAGTCCACTTTGGGAGTGGAAGGGTTGTTTAAGTTGCTTAATTTACATACGGGACGGCTGCAGTTATGACTTCTGTTAACACGGGCAAACAACCGATACAAACTCAAGGTAAATCTCGATTGCAGAAAAGACGACTTCAGCAAGAGAGTGGTCAACGCCTGGAATGCTCTACCCGACTCCATTGCTACAGCCTCAAATCCCCCACAGCTTCAACCTTAAACTGTGTACCGTGGACCTCACCCCATTCCTAAGAGGTCCGTAAAGGGGGCCGTGCATAAGCGCACCAGCGTGCTTACGGTTCCTGTCCTACTTCTCCCCATCTATTTGTATTCATTTCTTTTGTTTATATCCATATTTATATTTATACCTGCTATCTTGTACACGTTTGACAAACTAATAAATATAAATGCAATTTGTAAAACACATATTCCTTATTATGACTAAATACGGGATGCATTTTCTGAATGCATCAAAATCAATGCTATCGTGATGGGTGAAGGAAGGAAGACCACACCCTTTTCCCACTTCTGTCCAGATTAATTGCATCACCTGTTGATTGACACAATATTTTGGTCATGAAAAGCTGAATGAGTCCTAAAATGAGCCATGGTGGCGCAGTGGTTAAAGAGTAGTACTGCCGGCTACTTCTGCTGACTGCCGGCTGCCTGCAATTTGGCAGTTTGAATCTCACTGGCTCAAGGTTGACTCAGCCTTCCATCCTTCCGAGGTGGGTAAAATGAGGTCTCAGATTGTTGGGGGCAAGAGGCTGACTCTGTAAACCACTTAGAGAGGGCTGTAAAACACTGTGAAGCGGTATATAAGCCTACTATTGTTAAGTGCTAAAATACACCATCTGCACGTAACATTTGAGTCTGGATATATACTAAATTAAAAACACAAGCATCTATATCTGTTTTATTGAAATTCCTCATTGCCAAGAGTTTTGCCTTTCTTACCTTAGGGCTGATTTGAGAGACCGCCTGCTGCCAATTACCTCCCACAGACTCATTAGATCTCACAGGGTTGGCCTCCTCCGGGTGCCATCTACCAGCCAATGCCACCTGGCTATTACCCGGGGGAGGGCCTTCTCTGTGGCAACTCCGGCCCTCTGGAATGAACTCCCCACAGGGATTCGGACCCTCACCTCTCTCCAGGCCTTCCGAAAAGCCGTCAAAACCTGGCTTTGTCAGCAGGCCTGGGGGTGATGAGTTCCCTCCCCTCTCGACATGTATGGTTGTGCGACTGTTGTTTACTTTTATTATTTGTATTTTGTTTTTTTTTATGTTCCCCTTTTCCCCCCTTGAATTGTTCGCCGCCCTAAGTCCTCCCGGAGAAGGGCAGCATACAAATAATAAAATTCTATTCTATTCTATTCTGATTATTTTAAAAAGAAGCTGATACAGTCCCAATGTTGAATTCCTACAGGAATCCTGAAGTTCAGGAATAACAAATGAACTTTAAAAAATAGTAGTTGGAAAGGAACTGTGGACTGAATATCAGCTACTTTCATCCTATAATAGTTTTGGTTAATCATGTGTGAGACCAACCAACCGGAATTGACAAAGCAGATAAACTGGAAGGGCTTTGATGTAACATTTCCTATTCCCACACGTAGAACAATCTCAGTGTGATTGAGGACTGAGTGGTACAATAGCTACAGTCACCCAATTCAGGTCTCCAGAGACCTGGTCACTTTGAAATACATCTACTGAACAAAGACATTGCATCCAAGCTACTACATACATTCACGAATGAGTAATTGTGACTGGGCACTTGGTCACAATATGGCACAGAACAGTGTCTCCTCAACAGTGCCCCGATTCCTTGGAACAACTCTGAGTAAAAATTAGAAGGTCTAATAATGGAGACTATTAAAATTAGAAGGTCTGATGAACTCTGATGTGCCACAAATGCATATGATACAATCTTTTCCCCATTATATCAGCCTATCGACCCAGTCAAACGGGGAAGGAAATAACAGAATGTCAGAGTTGGAAGGGACCTTGGAGGTCTTCTAGTCCAACCCCCTGCTCAATCAGGAAACCCTACACCACTTCAGTCAAATGCTTGTCCAATCTCTTCTTAAAATATCTAGTGTTGGAGCACCCACAGTTTCTGGAGGCAAGTTGTTCCACTGATTAACTGTTCTAACTGTCAGGAAATTTCTCCTTAGTTCGAAGTTGCTTCTCTCCTTGATTAGTTTCCACCCATTGCTTCTTGTCCTGCCCTCCTTAGTTCGAAGTTGCTTCTCTCCTTGATTAGTTTCCACCCACTGCTTCTTGTCCTGCCCTCAGATGCTTTGGAGAATAGTTTGACTCCCTCTTCTTTGTGGCAGCCCCCGGAATATTGGAATACTATTATCACGTCACCCCTGGTCTTTCTTTTCATTAAACTAGACATACCCAGTTCCTTCAACCATTGTTGAAACCCTTGTTGAAAATCCACTGATTAATTCTCTACTTATTAGTTTAAATGTCCATACTTTCCACGAGCAAATTACCCTCGTTCCTTACAGTTTTGCATTTCTCCCTAAAATGCACATTTTCTTTCTCCATACAGGTAGTTCTTGAGTCAGAATCGTTCATTCAGTGACCATTCAAAGTTACAATGGCACTGAGAACAAGTGACTTAAGCCCAGTGGTGGGATTCAGCCGGTTCGCCCCACTTTGGGAGAACCGGTTGTTAACTTTCTGAGCAGTTTGGTGAACTGGTTGTTGGAAGAAATGATTAGAGCAGAGAACCGGTTGTTCAAATTATTGGAATCCCACTACTGCTTATGACCATTTTTCACATTTACAATCATGGCAGCCACCCTGGGGTCACATGATCAAAATTCGGATGCTTGACCAATGGCTCATATTTATGACAGTTGCAGTGTCCTTGGGTCATGGGATCATCCTTTGCCACCTTCTGATGAGCAAAGTGAAAGAGGGAAACCAGACTGATTTAAACAACCATGTTACTAACTTAAGAAGTGCATATTGATTTGACTGTGGCAAGAAAGGGCATAAAATGGGAGAAAACTTAACCAATGTTTCATTTAGCAAAAGAAATATTGGATTTAATTGTGGTTATCTTATGATTTATGATGAATATATTTTATGCGTATAATCATGATTATTGCTTGTATAAGAGCTTAGGCACTGGAAACAAATTCCTTCTGTATCTAATCACATTTGGCCAATAAAGTATTCTATTCTACTCTATTCTAATTCTAATTTTAACTCAATCTAGTCTAGTCTAGTCTAGTCTAATCTACTCTACTCTACTCTACTCTACTCCTATTATTTCTATTCTATTCTATTCCTATTCTTCCTATTCCTCTTCTCTATTCTATTCTCTATTCTATTCTCTATTATCTACCTCAGTGTTTCTCAACCTTGGCAACTTGAAGATGTCCGGACTTCAACTCCCAGAATTCCCCAGCCAATGCTCTACCTTACTCTTTCCTTTCTTATTCCTATTCCTATTCTTTTGTCAAGGACATCTCTATTTCTCTTTTTCATTTTAAAATGAAGGTAGACAGACAGACAGACTTTTCACAATGGGTGCCTGAAAATCAAGCAATTTCTCTCAGTAATGGGCCAAGAAAGATACTGCAAGGGAATGCATGGCTCAGAATGCCAAAAGTTATTACTTCAACTCTGGATAATGATTACAAAAGTATGTCCATGCAGGGTTATCTTCCTTTGATTTCAGAAGTTATTAAGATCAAACCCTGTAGCCACAAGGTATGAACTTCCCTTTTCTCTGGATCAATTACCACATTCCCAGGGTAAAGGAATGCTGACCATCTATAGCTCTCCAGGTCTTCAGAACTTCTAAGGGAAAAAATTGCCAGACTTTTTATTGAAGCTTAGATACAATTAACCCATACTGAAATGAAAACTCCTTCTATCCAACCTTTATACCCCGTTAGCCCGATGCAAGTACAACCTATACATGCCAAACTGTATGTAAATTATTATGATCCAATCCATACAATTTCACAGAGGGATAATGCAAGAAGAATGTCACTGCTTGTATCTTTGGAAAGATGAAGGATCCTTCAGAAGCCACCAATGGGTCCCCGCCAGAGGTGGGTTCCTACCAGTTCGCACCTATTCGGTAGAACCGGTTCGTCAAATCTACCGAACCGGTTAGAAGAGGTTCCACCAGTGGACCCGGAAAGCAGGCCACACCTACAGAAGAGGTTCCAAAATTTTTTGAAACCCACCACTGGTCCTTGGATATGATTATTCTACACTCTCATGCTCCTATTTATAAAACTCAGTGCCTCTGTGAAAGGTAAGGATGACTCCTGCGTTTGTGGTGCAATCAGAACATTGCGTGTGTTGAAGTTGTTTTAACGCAAACCAAAGATGCCTTTTAAAAAACAAGTTGACATCATATTCTTATGCATGCCAGGGCTGTGTGTGAGGTAATTTAAGGTGGTTCTGACAAGTGTCGTCGGCATCTTCATATCCGGTCACATGGGCGGCAAGCCACTCCCACAAAGGAGGCCACACCCACAGAGTAGGTTCGAACAATTTTTGAAACCCACCACTGGTCCCCGCCCACCCCACCCCATCCCTGCCACCCCAGGCTCCAGAGGCTTTCTAGAAAAAAGCCTCCCCAGATGCCCTCCAGAGGCCTCAGGAGCTTTCCTGAAGGTTCTGGAGAGCGAAAAAAAGGACCTACGGGGAACCAGGAAGTTCAGGAATTGTGACTTCCAGTTTTTCCCATTTTCGACCAACACAGCCTTCAGGGGCCTTCAGGAGGCTTCCCTGAAGGTTCCGGAGGGCAAAAACTGGCCCTACGGACAAACTGGAAGTCACTTCTGGTTTGCTCGTAGGGTTGATTTTTGGCCCTCAGAGCCTTCAGGGAAGCCTCCTGAAGGCCCCTGAAGGCTCTGGAGGGTGAAAAACGGCCTCAAAAGAAAGCGAAAGTCAGCTGGCCAGCATGCACACCCCTTACTCTGGGGTGAGGGGTGACCCCTTCAGGGTACTAAGAAATTACATGAACAGCTTTAATAAGACAAGGCCTCCCTCCCCCACAGCTGATTGGGGAATTCTGGGAATTGAAGTCCACAGATCTTAACATAAACAGGATTGCGAAACAGGGGCATCAGAGTGACGTCCCCGAAGATTTGGTTTCCGCGACCATCATTTCAGAGAAGATAGTGTGCCTCATTTGAACAACTGGGCTGGCTCACAGTATTGTGAGTTTGAATGTGATATTATTTAATAAAGAAACTCCATATCTGCCAAAAGTTGATTCAGGATTACAGCCGTTTCGAAGACTGATTGGACACAGGCATAATCCTAAACGGCAATTTCTTTGATTTATCAAATGAGGCACCATTGATTCAATTTACTTCCTTCTGAATCCTAACCTGACTTTACCAGGTGGCAAACAATGGCTGAGTTTTATCCTAAACTAAATGAAATTAAGCAACAGGATGTCTCCCTGTGATGCACGGATCCAGACGATAATAAATAAACTTCCTATGAAACACCCTGTGCCAATGTCTATGGAGATTCTCAGACCACATTCTGGACAGAGAGGACCGCTGATCTGAAAGAGGGGTCAAAGAAGCCATCTATATCGGCAGTCACCAACCGGTGGTCCGTGGACCACTGGTTGCCCATGAGAAAATCTTGGTAGTCTGCAGAAAAATTATTTGCATTTTTTAAATTGCACTAAATCAAGGGTCCTCAAACTACGCCCCCTGGGCCGGATATGTGCAATGAACATTTGTGTTGCTGCAGAGAGTATCTTCATTCAGGATCTTTGGTCAAGGGGGGGGCATAAATTCCGACTTGGGGTCTGTTTCAGCCTCCTGGTATGGGGCTTTGTGCAAAGGTGGAAGGGAATTGCTCCTGGTGGCAAAGAGCTGGAGGGCCTTGTTCCAGTGGGAATGCATCATGGCTTGGAACTGGCTGACTAGCTCATCCCAGTGAGCCTCCAGGTGCCGGTACCTGGACTTGCACTCCCACAAGTCTTCCCTCTGCTTGGAAAGCCTTTGCTCATAGTCCTCGGTGAGGTGCTTCTGCTGAGCCTCCTTCTCAGTCAGTTCCAATTTGAACCGAGCCAGCTGTTTTGCCAACTCTTTCCCATGGTGGCTGCTTAGTTCCAACAACTGCTTCCTATTGGGCCTTAAGGAACCTGGGGAGGGAGGTGAGGAGTAGCCGGGAGGTGAGGGGCGAGTAGAAGCCGGTGAGGCGCCCCTTGACATGAGTGAAATCAAGTTGGTCACGCCCACCCAGTCACAAGACCACTTAGCCACGCCCGCCCACCCACCCAGTCATTAGGCAGATTATATTAGTGGTGCGCGGGATTTAAAATTATGAATTTAGTGGTCCCTGAGATCCGAAAGGTTGGCGACCCCTGATGTATATTAAAACTGAACAGCCCTCTCTCAACAGAGGGGCAGTGAAAGAAGTCCACCAGAGGTGCGTTGCTCCAGGTTCGGCCCGGTTCAGCCGAACCGGTAGTGCCCCAGAGCAGCTGAGAATGAACCGGTACGGCCGCTCTTTCGGTCCGCCCGCACTCTATACCTGTTTTTATGACAAAAGGCAAATTGCACACACGCACAGAGTATGGGTGCCTGCAAAAGCCTCGACAATCAGCTGGTTGTCGCAGAGGTGGGGGATTGTGCACCCGTGAGCAGCACGAGTCAGGCACGCGTGCAAATGGAACATGTGGGTGTGTGATCAGCATGCCGGTAGCGAAGGTAAGTGCAACCCGCCACTGGACTCCACCTATCTCCTGTTTAAAACACAAGCAGTTCCAAGAGGTTTTCACGCTCATTTGCACTATTCAGGTGAGCCTGGAGGAGCTGAACCTCCAAGGGGCCTCAAGGACTCTCAGAGAGAGTGCTAACCACCAGGTGACTGCAAGGCCTCCTCCGGGTGCCATCTACCAGCCAATGCCACCTGGCTATTACCCGGGGGAGGGCCTTCTCTGTGGCAGCTCCGGCCCTCTGGAATGAACTCTCCGCAGGGATTCAGACCCTCACCTCTCTCCAGGCCTTCCGAAAAGCCGTCAAAACCTGGCTTTGCCGGCAGGCCTGGAGGTGATGAGTTCCTTCCCCTCTCGACATGTATGGTTGTGTGACTGTTGTCTACTTTTATTACTTGTATTTTGTCTTTTATGTTCCCCCTTTTTTTCCCCCTTGAATTGTTCGCTGCCCTGAGTCCTCCCGGAGAAGGGCGGCATACAAATAATAAAATACAATACAATACAAGGCACACACCTCCTTCCATTCTCTACCATTCTGTCAGAACCGAAGAAGCTTCTCGGATGAGAAGCGAAACATCTTCAAAGAAACACAAATTCCAGTTGCCTTTTGAAGAAGCACCTCTGGGGAGTCCGATGTCAACGGCTGCTGCCTTCTCTGACAGCAGAGAAGCCCAGCTTTTCTAAGAAATAATCCCCAAACTTAAATGAATTCAGAGGAAATGCAATCCCAGCAGGGATATTTCTTTTGTGACAAAGGTTCCTTGCTTAGACCGAAGGGAACGTCTCTCATTGGCAGCGTATCTGCTGAGCCTGCTAATACTTTGGGATAACAGGAAGAGGAACTTCCTTCCCATCCCCTCCGCTTTCTGATGCCCTGGCTTCATTTATGTATTTGCTCCTCCCATTCGCAATCGTTTCCTTTTTGATACTGCTCCATAGATGGTCAACTAATCTGTGCCCCTTCCTATTCTCAAACGCGTTTGAGTGAGCTCCTCATGGCTGCATTTTTATATCTAATTTTACTAAATGCATCAAAATATAAAATAGAAGGGAAAATAAAGATACTGGGAAAGCGGGAAAGGGAAAACGGAGTAGAGAGTATGCCCCAAAGCAAGAAAATATTGGGCGAAAATACATACATGGCTGGGGGAAAATGATAAAACAATACATGGATTTGAAACCAGAGATATTTTTGTTGGGCATCCTACCTGAAATGTATGATAAAAAGACCAAATATTTGATCCTGCACATTTTAATTGCAACTAGAATTGTATTTGCACAATGATGGAAAGATGATGAGATCCCGTCTGAAGGGAATGTGATCAAGAAAATACTAGACTGTGCAGGAATGGATAGATTAACGCTTGCTATTAAGGATGAAGGAGAAGCTGAATACTTTTTGATATGGGACATATTTTATCCATGGCTAAATGATAGAAGTTAGAAATTTCCTGACAGTTAGAATAATTAATCAGTGGAACAGCTTGCCACCAGAAGTTATGAATTCTCCAACACTGGAAGTCTTTAAAAAGATGTTGGATAGCCATTTGTCCGAAACGGTATAGGGTTTCCTACCTAGGCAGGGGGTTGGACTAGAAGACCTCCAAGGTTCCTTCCAACTCTGCTATTGTACTGTTTTGTAAGTTAGAAAGGAGGAGATACAGTTGGAGGAAATGATAAAGAGGACAGGTGTTAAAGAAGATGATGTCAAATGTTAAATATTAATGTTATTATATCTTTATGTTATTATATTATTGAGGGTGAGGAATTATAACAACAAAGATGTATAATATGATTATTTAAGGACAATTGTACTCAGAATACACACTGTACAATGAAAATTGGATGTTATATAAATAAAACATGAAAAAGAGAAAGAAAAAGGAGAAGTGAAGGTGGGGGAAGGGAAACTTTAGCTTCCAGCTTTTTTCAATGCAATAGAATAAAGACAATAACACTGCATCCTCAACTTTTTGCATTAAAGATGGTAAACGTTTCCCTGTCAATCATGTCCAACTCTAGGGGGTGCTGTTCATCTCCATTTCTTAGCCAAGGGAACCAGCATCGCCAAAGACACTTCCATGGTCATGTGGCCAGCATGGCTGCACACCAAAGCCACATGGAATTCTGCTACCTTCCCACCAAAATGGTACCTATTCATCTATTTGCATTTGTTTGCTAGGTGGGCAGGTGCTGGAGCAAGTAAGGGAAGCTCACCAGTGGTGGGATTCTACTACCAGTTCTGTGGGGGTGACTTGGTGGGCATGGTTGGTGGGCGTGGCAGGGGAAGAATACTGTAAAATCTCCATTCCCACCCCACTCCAGGGGAATATTACTACAAAATCTCCATTTCCTCTAGCTGAAATTTGGGAGGCAGAGAATAGATGGAGGCGGGGCCAGTCAGAGGTGGTATTTACCAGTTCTCTGAACTACTCAAAATTTCCGCTACCAATTCTCCAGAACTGGTCATAAACTACTGAATACCACCTCTGGAGCTCACCCCGATGTGCAGAGTCTCAAACCCGGGCTGACAAACTCAACCTCTTTAAACACTGAGCATCCCCCTCCTTATCTTGCATACTTAGCGTATTTTAACTATTTCTATAACAACAACCTGATCCAATCTGCAAATCCGCAAATCAGAATTTTATTTTTTTCCCCCTGTCTCAAGCACAAAGCATCTATACGCCATTTCCAAGTAGAAAGGAAATGGGATGTATTCTTTTCTTTGATTAAAGCAATTGATTTTTGCCATCTCCGCTAGTTCCAGGAGTTTTTCCAGACATTCTTCCATTGTGGGAATTAGTGTATCTTTCCCACATTTGGGGGTATAAAGCATTCTTGCTTCAGTACCCTGAATGGCTGTTTTGACATCCACGTTAGTTCTCTTTTAAGTATTTACTTTGTATGCTTCCCTGCTTCCTTTTATCTTCTATAAACTTTTCCTTGAATTCTCTTTTAATGAATTTTCAGGAAAATCCCTTGGCTGACTCCTGCCATCACATCGGTTTTTAGCTTATCGCACAGAGACCCCTGAGGCTAATAATATGGAAATGCAAAGAATGAAGCAGAGATTTTTTTAAGAGAGATAGAACATATGATTTTTACAACATCAGATATCTGTGTACTGTAGGTAATTTTATTCAATAAAAGAAACTATCTGTACAGTGGTAGGTTTCAATTTTTTTAGAACCTCTTCTGTAGGTATGGCCTGCTTTGTGGATTGCCGGCCATGTGACCAGGTGGGAGTGGCTTACCAGCCATGTGACTGGGTGGGCGTGGCCAACTTATAAAATGTGGTGAAACTCACTTAACAACGCTCTTGCTTAGCAACCAAAATGTTGGCTTAGGAACTCTGGCATTGAAGTGTGCAAGTCTTAAAGCTGTCAGGTTACAAGACCTTTGCACCCCTAACCCTTTAGAAAAAAAATCCAGGGGTGTTCAAACTTAACAGCTTTAAGACTTGTGGACTTCAACTCCCAGAATTCCTCCTCTCGCTCTTCATCTTGATGATGTATGGACGGGTGAGGGGGGGTCTGGAACCGGTTCTAAATGGCACAGTAGATTTGTGAAACCTTTTCTATAGAAGAGGTTAGAACTGGCAGGAACCCACCCCTGTATCTGTACCTCTGTCAAGGGTGGGCTGCTGGGGGTTCACACGAGTTTGGGTGGTCCTCTAGCTTGGATACTGCCCAGTTCGGCGAACCCCCAAATGCCGCCTCTGGCTGGCCACGCCCACCCAGGAGTCTCCATACAGCCCGTTCTTCAGGCCGGGTAAGTGCAGGGTCTGCACGGAGGGAGGGGGAAAAACTAGCCTACCAGAAGTCTGGAAGTGGCCTGTTTCCAGCCTCGGGGGGGCCTCCAAAGCCCGAGGGAAGCAGCTTTCACCTTCCCGGAGGCTCGAGGAAAGCCTACAGAGCCTGGGGAGAGCAAACCTCCCTGCCGTGGTGCAGGAGGCCAACTAGGCCACACCCACCATGGCCACGTCCACCCAGCAACAGAGCAGCAAACCCGTTGCTGCCACCCCTGACCTTAGTCCTTGCTACTCTCTGAACTTTCATTATCCAAGTAGGTGACATCGTGCAAAGATTGAAAGCTAGTAACCAAGCTCAGAGAGCACCAAGGACTTCACAGGTATTTTATTTTGGCCTTGCTATGTTTCTGAGTTTCTTCAATCCTTAAGACTCTCTCCCTGGATGACTGGGCTTGGATGAGGCAAGTCTGTGTAGGCTGCAAAACTCCCAGCAAAAATGAATTTCAGACTAGCCTGCCGGAGCTGACTTCAGTTGCAACAGGCATACATAGCTTCCTTTATGTCTCCATGATTAAGCCAAACGATGTCCTTACCATCATCAGAGGACGAGGCAGGGGGTAATGAGGCTGATTCCCAATAGCTGTATCCACGTAGTAACTCATTGTTTCCAGGACACCTGCAGAAATGGAGAAAGGGGCTTGTTAAATAGTTGCCTAGAGGATCAATGTGAATCCCTAAAAGCAAAAACATCCATCTGGATTGATGGATTCCCCATTGTCAGACCTTTGAGGCGTGCCAAGGTCTACCCAACTCGGAATTGGACAATAGGGCTAAAATGGAAGCAACCTAGAACTAAGAATAAATTCCCTGACAGTTAATCAGTGGAACAACTTGGCTCCAAAAGTTGTGAATGCTCCAGCACTGGAAATTTTTAAGAAGAGATTGGACAACCATTGGTCTGAAATGCTAGAGGGCTTCCTGCCTAAGCAGGGGGTTGGACCAGAAGGCCTCTTATTCTTATTATTCTATTCTCTATATTCTGTTCTCTATATTCTATTCTATTCCATTCCATTCTATTCTAGATTCTATTCTATTCTATTTTCTATATTCTATTCTATATTGTTTTCTCTTCTATATTCTATTCTATTCTCTTCTATATTCTCTTCTATTCCATTCTATTCTAGATTCTATTCTATTCTATTTTCTATATTCTATTCTAGATTGTTTTCTATTCTAGATTCTATTCTAGATTCTATTCTATTCTAGATTCTATTCTATTCCATTCTATTCTAGATTCTATTCTCTTCTATATTCTCTTCTATATTCTCTTCTATTCTATATTTTATTCTATTCTATATTCTATTATATTCTATATTCTCTTCTATATTCTATTCTATTCTATTCTATTCTATATTCTATTCTATTCTATATTCTATTTTCTTCTATATTCTCTTCTCTTCTATATTCTCTTCTCTTCTATATTCTATTCTATTCTATATTCTATTTTGTTCTATATTCTGTTCTATTCTATTATCTCACTGCACACTGAAGCCAGTTGGAATTCTCTGTCCCTGCAAATACCAGGGTCCTGGAAATGGGAACTTTTTATCAGGAAAAAAAACCTGTTTTAATACAACTGATAAATGGTGTATATTCTTAATTGTAGAACATGTCAAATATTTTTGTTGCTGAATTAATTCTGCAATTCAATTTCTCATGCTATTTACACTTGAAGTGAGTTTGGTATAGCAGTTAAGGCATCAGGCTAGAAACTAGGAGACTGAGTTTTAATCCCACCCTCGGCATGACAGCTGGTTGACTTTGAATCTGTCTCAGATTTATCTTAGCCGGAAAAAGGCAAACCACTTCTGAAAAACCTTGCCAAGAAAACGGCAGGGACTTGTCCAGGCAGTTTCCAAGAATTGAACACAATTATTCAGAAGAATAAAACATCCAATAACATCCATTGCCTTCATCTTCAATGCAAATGGAATATTTGTTGTTAGCATTACAATTCTAATGTACTGAGAGGTGCATTTTAAAAATTTGTGAGCAATTTTCTCCATGTCATCAAAAAAAAAAATCTTCAACCAATTTTTTTTTTTTTTGGCTCATTAAGCATTGCCACCAGGGATGAAAAAAAATGTGCCAATCTTACACTGCCTCTTAAAGACGCACAATGCACAAAGTTTAGGAAAGAAAATTCATGGCATTCTCAGCAACCTCACAGCACTCCATATGCAGGGGAAGGCAAGGCATTTGAAGGTGATCTTCAGTTTTTGTTGGAAGGATTACAGAAAATGAACAACGACATGTGGAAGAGCTTGTGGACTATATTGTGCTTTGTGTTATCTTTACTCCTTTGAACTGAATTTGCAAGAGCCACTGGAGAAACTGATGCACAGATGCCCATGAATGTGTGAATTAATCCTTTAATCTGCATGGAAAATCAAGATGTGTATTGACAACAAGATTGTTCCCATACTTCAGATAGCGCTTCCAGGAATCCTCCAACTGTCTTTTCAGAAACATGTGCTAGTATATACTTTATACATACATACATACATACATACATACATACATACACACACACACACACACACACATATATATACATGTGTGTCTGTGTGTGTGTCTTTGTGTGTATGTCTCTGTTTGTACATATGTACGTGTACACCAGGGGTGGGTTTCAACCGGTTCGCGGTGGTCCCTGCGAACCGGTTGGTCGGCGAACCCGGAAGTAAGTAACTTCCGGGAACGGCGACTGGCCCACCCGCCCGCCCGCGCTCCTTACCCGGTTTTGACGAGTTCTGCGCTTCCACGCATGCGCAGGACGCATACAGCGCCTGTGCGATCCTCCAGGAGCAGCTGGAGCATCGCACAGACGCTAATACGCATGCGTGCGCCGCGCGCGTGCACGAGGACGCCGCCGGCCCCGTTCCAACCGAACCGGTTGGAACGGGGTGAGAAACCCACCCCTGGTGTACACACACACACACACACACATATATATATAGATATATCACATTTTCCCCTAATTTCCCAGACATTTAGGAACTTGGAGAAGAGGACATTAATTGTTTAGATCTTCCCCCTGTTTTAATCTTTATTGATGTTGTTGCTTTTGTTTTTATTAGGTGTGGCTGATGGTTTTATTAGTTTCTATATGCTCTGTTCCTTTAATTGCTTGGATTATATTCTTTTCATATAGTCTTTTCACTGATTACCCTATCGAGACAACTTTGGTTATTAGCCATTCTTTAAACAGAGTGGACAAATAAAGTTGTATTGTTATATTTGTCCCATCTATTTCTCACCCAAAACAGGACTAGATTAGTTCATAGTATTTCAGACAATCAATTTGTAAGTCATTCATTGACTCTGCTATTTCTCAAGCTCCATAATGTTATTAAATTGCCTATTGCCTCCAACAGTAAAATAGGCTGTATATAAATTTAACAAATACATTACGGAAAGAAGGGTTTTTCCTAATCTTCTGTTATAGAAATGAATCGAAAATGAATATCTGATTGATCTCACAAAGGTAAGCATTCTTTTCATTAATCATATAACCAGGGCTCTCAAGGTGATCATGAAGGCAGGAATCCAACTAACATATTTAACAGATTTAACAACAGATTAACAGAGTTGGAAGGGATCTTGTAGTTCATCTAGTCCAACCCTCCGCTCAAGCAGGAACCCTACACCATTTCTGATACATGGCAGTCCAATCTCTTCTTGAAAGCCTCCGGTGATGAAGCTCCCACAACTTCCAAAGGGAACTTCTGTTCCATTGGTTGGTTGTTCTCACTGTCAGAAAGTTCCTCCTTATTTCTAGGTTGAATCTCTCCTCGATCAGTTTCCATCTATTATTCTTTGTCTGGCCTTCAGGTGCTTTGGAGAATAGCTTGACCCCCTCCTCTCTGTGGCAGCCCCTCAAATATTGGAAGACTGCTATCATGTCTCTCCTGGTCCTTCTCTTCACTAGAGTAGCCATGCCCAGTTCCTGTAACCCTTCTTCATATGTTTTAGTCTCCAGTCCCCTAATCATCCTGGTTGCTTTTCTCTGCATTCTTTATAGAGTCTCAACATCTTTTTTTGTAGTGTGGTGACCAAAACTGGATGCAGTACTCTAGGTGTGGTTTTACTAGGGCTTTATAGAGTGGTATTAGTCCCTCACTTGGTCTTGAATTTATCCCTCCATTAATGCAACTAGTCATAAGACTGCTGACAATAAAATCATAGCACATGTTTACACTGAAACTGTTTACAAAGATTGATCCTTGTAGCTATCTGGTCCTCTGATAATTTCAACCTGGCTAAGTCACACTACAAACAGAGGGTTTGAATAGCATTGCAGATGGTTCTACAAGCTTAAACTATCCTACTGGGCATTATTTATGAATATATTAATATATTTTCATCATTTCAACTTATATACCATATCTAAGATGCTTTACTTGGGAGAAAACAGGAGTGGGTTAGGGTGGGGCTTTTGTCTTGAAAAACTGAAACCATGAAGAGAAGGAAGAAGTTCAAGGGTGAAGCCAAGGGTAATTTATTATCATTATTACAAATGTTTACAGAGATTCTTTCAGCTGCTTGGGATACGAAGCAGCTGGCAGAAGAGTAAGTGCCAGCATCCCTTAAAATAAATTGGAAGCAATATTCCTCCTACCAGGAAAAGGGTGGGGGGAAGTGGTCATCTAAATTAAGGGCCTGAGACTCCTCTGATATGGGTTAAATGGTTGAAGTTCCTGTCATTGAGAATGAAACCACAAAAACGTGGAACAATAGGCCACGGAAAACGGAAATCACAAATTGAAAGGCTCGGATATTTTAACTGAAGCATTTTGTCGTTGGCCCATCCACTATCTTTAATTCATGCATGTATATATCTCTCATACACCCCGTGGCTTCAAGTTCAAGAGCAGACATACAGATAGTCCTTGATTATTTAGTCCTGCAATACTGCCTTCTAACCACTGTGCCACCACGGCTCTCAATAAGGATGTTATGAACATCGATGAAGTTTAGAAAGTTTAGAAGTTTAGAGAGAAGGAGAGATGAAAGGAGGGAAGGAAGGAGGGAAGGAGAGAAGAAAGCAGGGAAGGTAGGAGGGAAGGAAGGAAGAGGAAGTAGGATTGTTGTAAGATAAAATGGGTTTATGGGATGGTAAGAAAGCAATTTCAAGTATATTGTCAACTGTAGGGGAGAAAAATTGTTACAAATACATATTATTAATAACAGTTATGAGATCATATAATTGTGAATGTATATATGAGAAATAAAAAATTTAAAAAAAAAGAAGTTTAGAAACTTGTCAAAATTCCAAATTGAAGGGAGAATATCTGAAGTCTCTGCAAAATTGATCCAATTGCAAATAATAAATTAATAAACTAAATTATGAGTAACAGGTCTGCTGTGTTGATACACTTTCTGAAACAATGGATGGTTTTGTTTGGGAAATCCAGTCTGCACCCCCACAAAAAAGGTTCCCTGTTTGACTCACAACAAGTCTAGTTCACACCTGGCGTGCAAGATAGTGGCGGGTTGCCAATTTTTTTTACTACCGGTTCAGGGGCACTCCTGTGCGTGACACTTCTGCGCATCTGGGCGGAGCCTCCCACCGCGGCTACTACCAGTTCGCCTGATCTGGGCCGAACCAGGAGCAACACACCTCTGATGCAAGAGCCATACACCCTTCAGAGCCGAGGTGGCGCAGTGGTTAGAGTGCAGTACTGCAGGCCACTTCAGCTGACTGTTATCTGCAGTTCAGCGGTTCTAATCTCACCGGCTCAAGGTTGACTCAGCCTTCCATCCTTCCGAGGTGGATGAAATGAGGACCCAGACTGTGGGGGCAATATGCTGACTCTGTAAACCGCTTAGAGAGGGCTGAAAGCCCTATGAAGCGGTATATAAGTCTAACTGCTATTGCTATTGCTATTTACAACTTGAGCTTCACACCACACCACAGAAGTGTCAGATTCGGAAGATCTGGTGAGGCTGAGCACTGCTCATTCTGAAACCTTTGCTGATTGTCGGTCAGACAGGAGACAAGAATAGCCAAACGGGGTGCACTACTACCACTATTTCTAATTGGTAGACATGGTGAATCATAACGAGATAGCTAAACACAATTTGTGGCCAGTTGGCCCATGCCCCCTTCTGCATATTCCCTCTCTAAAACTGTTATTTGCATGGTTCTTTACGTGACCCATCAAATGCGTGCACGACAAAAGTGCGGCGACAAAACCGTGGCGAGAAAACTGTGATGTCGAAAGCGCTCCCACAAAAGAGCGCTGACAAAACCGTGCCCACAAAAGCGCGATTAGGGTTAAGGTAAGGGTTAGGGTTAGGGTTAGGGTTAGGGTTAGGGTTAGGGTTAGGGTTAGGGTTAGGGTTAGGGTTAGGGTTAGGGTTAGGGTTAGGGTTAGGGTTAGGGTTAGGGTTAGGGTTATTACATTGTTTTCGCGTTGTTTGTTGATGGCGCGCTTTCGTCAGCACGCATTTATCGGCGCCCTTCTCTGGGCGCGATATCGACCTCGCGGTTTTGTCACCGCGGTTTTGTCGGGCGCGCATTTGTCAGTGAACCGGTTCTTTAACACTTTCCATTGAAACTGAACTCTAGAGCCCTATCTACCATTTTAGTAAATTCTGCAGGGTTTTTGTTATTGTTCTTGTTGTTGTTGTTTTCTAAGAATCGCAGCATTATCTGCAATTATGATATCATACTGATTTAGGGCAGGGCTCAAAACCTTGGCAAGTTTAAGACTTATGGACTTCAACTCCCAGAATTCCCCAGTCCGCTGGCTGCAGAATTCTGCAAATTGAAGTCCACAAGTCTTAAACTTGACAAGGTTGGACATCCCTCATTTAGGGTATTCAATTAAAAACAGAGCAATCAATGTTTAAGCCCACCATGAGTCATAGACGTTATCTCTCTCAGTTGTGCCTACCTACAGGAACCTTCACCCAGGCAAAAGGGCTGAAACATTTTTAAGTCCCAAACAATGAGGTCACATTCAGAAGTAGCTCCCTGATTCATGGAGTATCAGAGTTTGGAGTGTAAGAAGTTAGCAAACCCCACCCCCCTCCTAGAAAAATGAAATATCCTGGGAAATATTGAAAAGGCAAAATATTATATTTTCCTGGATGAGAAATGGAGAAACGTGTTTTTAGGGAGGACTCACTCTTTATAGACCACACCTTTGTCAATGGGCCATTAAAAGACCTGGGCCAGTCTATTCTACATAACAAAGATCCTCACGCTTCAGGTCCAGGGTGATGGGATTAAGACATGACAGGGCACCTGGGAAGAAACCATGCTCAACCAAGCTTGGGACTCAAAAGACACACAACCTACTACGGTAGCTAAGACACCCCACCCCTGGGAGTCTGACAACCAATCAGAATACATTTCTTACACAGGAACAGGAAACAGAGAGATGGGGCCAAACAGAATGTATAGAAAACCTCAGGAACTCTCAGCAAGACCCTTTTCCCCCTCTTTTCTCTTCTTCACACAACATCTGGAAGCATGTGATCACCTTTTTCCCCAGGACCTCAAACCATGTGGTCCTGTCCACCATTAAAACCATCTTTCCAAGCAGCCTCCATGTTTCCAGTGTCTTTTCCCCCCACTTGGAACTGAACCCAGAAGGACATTTCTTCCAACAGGAGAAACTATGGCACTATCAGGGTTGAAACATACTTTTATTGTAGCCAAACTCAATAAAAAAATTGCCTTAGCCTTCCTGTGCCATTGACTTCCTGGTTTGGTCTCCCTAAACAAAACTGAAGCTATTTCGTAAGTTAAGCTTAGATACAGGAATGAGATATATGCCACATTGGCTCCCGGAGAAATTTTTGAGATAAAATCTAGCAAGGAATAAATGAATGGGCGATTAAAAATGTTTCACCGAGCAAATACTGGTGGCTTTGGAAAAGTAACCATAGCTGAGGACCAAGTCATGATTTTTTTTTAATTTAAAAGAAACACTTTTAACTGCACCAAAATAATTTTGCAAATCCTTACGCATAGTACTACACAGGAAAAGGTACACATAGGAAAGCTATGGCAAATCTAGAGAGCACACTAAAAAGCAGAGACATCACCCTGCCAACAAAAGTGGGTATAGTCAAGGCTATGGTTTTCCCAGTTGCAATGGATGGCTGTAAAAGTTGGATCATAAGGAAGGCTGAGCACCAAAGGATTGAGGCCTTTGAGCGATGGTGCTGGAGAAAACTCCTGCGAGTCCCTTGGACTGCAAGGTGATCAAACCGGTCAGTCCTAGAGGAGATCAACCCTGACTGCTCTTTAGAAGGCCAGATCCTGAAGAGGAAACTCAAAGACTTTGGCCACCTAATGAGAAGGAAGGACTCCCTGGAGAAGAGCCTCATGCTGGGAACGATGGAGGGCAGAAGAAGAAGGGGACGACAGAGAATGAGGTGGCTGGATGGAGTCACCGAAGCAGTAGGTGTGAGCATAAATGGACTCCAGGGGATGGTAGAGGACAGGAAAGCCTGGAGGAACGTTGACCATGGGATCATGATGGGTCAGATACGACTTTGCAACTAACACCACCACATAGGACAGTGCGTGCCTACAAACACTATCTAATTTTAAAAAGTTAAGATAGAGTGCCTTTATTCCCAACTTCTGATCCTATTTTTACAGGTAGGAATACCAAGGACAATTGTTTTCAGACTTCAGCTTGAAGCACCAAGGGGAAAAAACGAACCAGCAATCTCTTGATTCTCATACCAGTTCCTGCTAAGCATCCTAAAACTGGAATATAAGTTTTGTCTTCCTTTATGATGGCATATTCTATGTTCTTTGTTCAATATCTCTAGCCATCCATGCAGTTTTTCCAGCCCCATTAATTTGGTGTGGATTTTTAAAGACCTCACCAGGCCTGAGGAAAGGAGTTGCAGCCAGTACATTGTTCCAGGGCCCATAAAATTCAAAGGGGCAGGAACAGGAAAAACTTAATTTTTCTTTTTTACAAAACAAAATTTTTAAAAAGAAAAACAATATTGAATATATACTTCACACTCTATACTTTGTTTGTATGGCCTTGCAGCCTCGTTTGACACCACCTTTATGAATCTGAAACTCAGTGAAGAGTTATTTATGTCATTTATTGAATTTTAATTTTATTACTTATTTATTTAAGTTTGCAAGTTTAGCTTCATTCCGTGTACGAATATATTTTACGTTTCAGTTCAGCTTGTGAATGGTGATGAAATGTCATCTCAAAAATCTGGAGCCCCAAAACGCTGTACGTTGTAAATGATGACAATTATGACATTTCCCTTATGCCTGGCCTCATGACACAGAGGTTTTCCACCAACCTGCACCCAGAGCACACAAAAGCAAGAAGCAGCTGCCACTGAGGAATATTGGTCACCTCCGAACAAAGAGAGCCAAATTTCACAGACCACCAAAAATACAAAAAATGATCCAACTAAAAGATAGGGGAGAGGAAAAGAAAAAGAAAGAAAGAAAGAAGGAAGGAAGGAAGGAAGGAAGGAAAGAAAGAAAAAGAAAGAAAGAAAGAAAGAAAGAAAGAAAGAAAGAAAGAAAGAAAGGCCACAGAATTGGCATCAAACTCACACTTGTCCCAATCCTCCCACCACACTCATATATTTTATTATCTCTCTATATATATTTATCACACATGCAGGCGCACACACACAGACTGTGCAAAAAATCCTGGTAGAACCAGAACATGAGAAAGAAAGGGAGAGAGAGAGAAATCAAAAGTTAGCCCCAACCATCCCCCTCCCACCCATGTGTAGAGGTGTCCATGTGTAGAGGTGAGGGGGCCCCCTGCTAGTTTTGTTCCAGCATTTAATCATCCTCTCAGTGGCCCTGGACCCCTCACCCTTCACTTTGGACACTAGATAGCATGGCTTGCCTGCACTATAAAAGAAAGGCTGATTCTCTTCAAAGAGAAGTAGCGGGTCTCTTTCTGTCTATAAAATCTCACATCCTGTCTTTGATAAGGGAGACGCAAGGCTCACGGAGGCATCATTAGATATGGATAACATCACAATCAGCAGCATGGTAGGGACAGTTGGTAAACTGTCAAGAGGTGAGGTCAACTGAAGGGCACCCATAACTGCTAAGTTGGCTGGACGGTTAGATCTGGATGAGTCTTAAAGCCGCAGAAGACAAGCCCAGACTCAACCTGGTGTATATGAAAATGTGAACAAACTCATTAATTTTATTGTATCTGATTGCACGGAAGACTCGGGGAGAAAGGAGGAGACCCAAATGCTGATAGAAAAGTCAATCTCTAACCAGTCTACTTTTCTGAAGCTACAGTTCAAAAGCAGAAGAACGCCAAAAAATGTGTCTTTTGAATGAAATTATTCACCAACTCGTGGTTGGAAATTTAGAATTTTGACTGTGCCCATTAAATAGATACAAGCAACAGAGGGAAGGCGAGGGGAATTTACTCATTGCAAGGAGAAGGAATAAGGTTCGATGGAAAGGCAATTGAACATCCTTCCATCTCACCTTTCCCCTCTCCTGTTGCAATGCAAGCACATGGCGTGATGACATCCCGATATTCTTCCTCTGATCCCTACTTCGTATCATGTGCTGTGCTTGGGGGGGGGAGGGAACAAGCACAAGAGAGGACAACTATTTGATTGAGAGGGAAAGGAAATTAAAGAGAAGAAGCTGTGGTAGAATAGTTAACGGAGCCATCCTTAATCTGTGGCCCTCCCAAGGAATTAAAAGTGACATGTGCCGAAATGGATAAACTAACTAAAGAAATACAGGGAAAGGAAGAATCAGAATTCTACCAGATATGGGGAAAATGGTATAGGTGGATAGAGGAAAGAAACAAAAATCAATGAAAGAATATAACAACACTTAAAAATAATAGTTATGAGTAAAATAAGAAGGTTAAGAATGGTGAAATCTAAATGAAATACAATAGAAGGGGAAATAATATAAGGTGAGCGGTATCGATTGATGATTGCTAATATAAAAAACAGGAAGTTTCTTTTCGCACTGTATTGTATAAATGTGGTGTACGTCTAATTTGTGTGTGTGTGTGTGTTTTACATGTTTGTTAATAAAAATCTTTTTTAAAAAGTGACATGTTGGCTGAGGATGATGGAAGATATAGTTCAACACTTCTGGAACTCAGCAGGTTGAAGAAAAGCTAAGTTTTGGGTTTTGGACTTCAATCTTGCAAAGCACCATGAGACTCATTAAGTGATTTTACCCACACCCAAGCACTGTCAGCTAAACTATCAGCCTCAACCAAGAAACCTTCAGAGGACAATGGGCACCACAATAATCAGATAATTTACTAAGACTTTGCTGTTGGTGCAGCAGGAAGACTTGGAAAGTTTTCTTTTGGTTATGCAGAATTCAAATCCGCAAGGGCCAGGCCTTCCCCAAAAGTCAAGAGAAAGTTAACACTGTTAATACCTGAGCTGGTGAATAGGATTTAGAATAGAATAATTCTAGTTGGAAGGGACCTTGGAGGTCTTCTAGTCCAACCCCCCTGCTGAGGCAGGAAACCCTACACCACTTCAGACAAATAGTTATCTAATCTCTGCTTTAAAATTATCAGTGTTGAAGCTTTCACAACTTCTGGAGGCAAGTTGTCCCACTGATTAATTGTTCTAACTGTCAGGAAATTTCTCCTTAGTTCTAAGTTGCTTCTCTCCTTGGTTAGTTTCCACCCATTGCTTCTTGTCCTGCCCTCAAGGGCTTTGGAGAATAGCTTGACTCCCTCTTCTTTGGGGCAGCCCCTGAGATATTGGAACACTGCTATCATGTCTCCCCTAGTCCTTCTTTTCATCAGACGAGACATACCCAGTTCCTGCAGCCATTCTTCATGTTTTAGCCTCCAATCCCCTAATCCTCTTTGTTGCTCTTCTCTGCACTCTTTCTAGAGTCTCCATACCTTTTTTAACATCATGGCGACCCAAACAGTGTGGCCTTACCAAAGCATTATAAAGTGGTATTAACATTCACGTGATCTTGATTCTATCCCTCTGTTAATGCAGCCTAGAACGGTGTTGGCTTTTGTGGCAGCTGCTGCACATGGCTATCTCATATTTAAATGTCCATCAGCCCAAGTTTAATTACCCATAAGCAATCTGTGTGCAACACCCCATAGGAAGGGAGGGTGACACTGTTCAGAGCATAAAGGCTTTAGAATCTTTAAACCAGAAAATATCTCTTTGCGTAGGGATATTCCAAGCAATTCAAGGCATTGGTGTAGCCCAGATTCCCAGATGTTTTTAAAAACCTGGGTGGGCCAACACAATACTTCAGTGAGGAACTCATTAAGCTAGTGAAAGCTTTAAAAAAAAAAACAGGCATCTTAGCCCAGGCATATGTGTACATTTGATAGCAGAAATCCCATTCTCCCCTGCTCCTCTCATGCTTGAAGAATCAACCATTATGGGCTCTGTATTTCCTGCTTCAGCAGTACAGGACAATTTTACTCACAAACACACAACTAGGGTTCTGAATATATCAATGCAATTCAGAATACAGTTGGAAGGGACCTTGTGGTCTTCTAGTCCAATGCCCTGCTCAAGGAGAAGACCCTATATACCATTCCGGATAAATGGTTGTCCATCTTTTAAAAACCTCCAGTGATGAAGCACCCACAGTTTCTGGTGGCGTGTTGTTCCACTGGTTGATTATTCTCACTATTAGGAAGTTTCTCCTTCATTCCAAGTTGCTTCTCTCCTTGATTAGTAGCCAATATCAGTGTCACTATCTCACAAATCCCTTTGGACAACTAACATCTGAGAACTTGAGGACTAGCCACATGCCGCCTCCTTCGATTACACAATACTACAAAAAGCTAAAACCCCTAACAAAATTTCCCACTGATATCAGGGCTTCCCAGAAGAATTAGTTACAAGTTACACAAAGGGCATGGCTCTCCAGGCTTAATGAATGTCCCAACCGTTTCTCGTAAATAACAATAGCAGGGGGGGGGGAAAGTTCTCATTGATATCACTTTCATTTAATTAAAAATAATTTCCTGTCATTTCTGCAAGAGAGAGAGAGAGAAAGAGAGAGAGACGCTGAATACTGCATGCCATTTTTAAGCCTTAGTCACACATCATTCTTATATTCAGAGCCACACAACATTGGCAAGTACCCCGTTTGGGTTTTGAAATACTTGCTATTCTTTGCTCATTTTTGTTGTTCGGAAATGAAAATTCTGCTAAGTAAATCTTCCAGTAGGGAAGAAATGGTAAGCAATGAAGAAGGCAGAGAAAAGTGGGAAGGAATCACGCCCTCTAAAAACCTAAAGTTTCTTACTGTCCCTAAAAGCCTGTCCTTTTATCCCAAATCCTAAAGTTCTGTATCTTAAAGCTTTGCACAAAAATAAATAAATATACATACCGGCAACTCTAACTTAGATATCTGCCAGAAGATCCATTGCTAATCTCTTGTTCTAATATTGGAAGCATGCTATTTATATTTAAACAATGCCACTGAGTGTCTAACTTCTATCCCTCCTGGGTTTTTCCCCCAATCCACAAAGTATCTCCAGTAGGAGTCTAAAAGTTGCATTGCTTCTGATTAAAACGTAGCCTTATGATCTGCATTCTTATTATTTACAGTTATCTGTCTTTCATTTTCCTCCCAGTACTAAGGAAACTAATTAGCAAGGCGAGCAGCAAGTCATGAGTTATACAGAGCATCTACCCATCTCGAGAAATGAAATAAGATTTGCCCAACAGTAAAATGCTCCTAGAAAAAGAAGAACCGTTGACTTGCCTGAGAAGCTGGAAGAGAAAGGAAGAGTTATCCCGCTGTCCACAAGCTGCTCCTTCCGCGCTTGGCTAAAGACTCCCGTCAAATACCTGGTGGATTCCTCTTTACTGAATCTAGAGAGAGGATGGAAATACCATAATGTTTCTAATAGTGGCCCACTCTTCAAATCACCGGAGGGGTGGGGTCATTAAAAACGTCAAAGGGCAGCTGGAAAACGGCCGCCTCTTTCCCTTCTGACAGAGCACACCAGCCTAGCGATAGCCCAGCAAGGAAATTTGGCCACGTGCCATTTGCAAAATTTAAGTATAGGAACTAAAAGCTGAGCCAAATGAATGCCTCTTCCCCATACAACATCCTGGGGGGGGGGGGGGGGGGTGTTGTTTTGTTTGATTTCCATTTGTTTGCAGGATCACTACCAATTCAAAATTCTTTTTAACAGTTTGCCTCCACTGGGAGTTACACCTTGAGGGTGAAATGGATCAGAATTGTGGTTTTGAAGCTGCGCTAAAAGTTTTTTAAAGAGTTAAGGATGCAGAAAAGGTGGACATCTCTTAAGAATGTAGGCAAATTGTTTTTTTTTTTTTTAAGATCATTGGATATTTCAGGTGCCTGATAGCAGCTGCTGCTTTGGCCTTCTTAAAGTTGGGGAACTTCTAAGAAGTAAAGACACATTCAAAGTCTATCTGAATATCAGCTAGAATGGAATAACAGAGTTGGAAGGGATCTTGGAAGTCTTCTAGTCTAACCCCCTGCTTAGGCAGGAAATCCTACACCACTTCAGACAATTAATCAGTGGAACAACTTGCCTCCAGGAGTTGTGAGTACTCCAACACTGTAAGTTTTTAAGAAAATGTTGGGTAACCATTTGTCTGAAGTGGTATAGGGTTTCCTGCCTAGGCAGGGGGGTCGGACTAGAAGACCTCCAAGGTCCCTTCCAGCTCTGTTATTCTATTCTTAATGGTTATCCAACTTCTTCTTGAAAACTTCCAGTGTTGGAGCATTCACAATTTCTGGAGGCAAGTTGTTCCACTGATTAATTGTTCTCATTGTCAGGCAATTTCTCCTTAGTTCTAGGTTGCTTCTCTCCTTGATTAATTTCCACCCATTGCTTCTTGTTCTAACCTCAGGTTCTTTGGAGACTAGCCTGACTCCCTCTTCTTTGTGGCAAGCCCTGAGATATTGAAACACTGCTATCATGTCACCCGTAGTCCTTCTTTTCATTAAACTAGACATACCCAATTGAGGCAACTGTTCTTTATATGTTTTAGCCTCCAGTCCCCTAATCCTCTTTCTTGCTCTTCTCTGCACTCTAGAAAACTAGAAAGGACTTCTTTCTTCCATGTATGGAAGGGCAGGCCTACATGCATTTCAATATTCACAAAGTTAAGCAGGATATTATGACTTCTAGTCCTGCCTCAAGCATGAAAGCCGTCTGGATGAGTTAGGGCTAATCATCAGGAGAAGATGAGTTCTAGTTCCATCTTAAGCATGATGGCTGTCTGGATGATTTTGTCCCAGGTGCTTTCTCATCCCAACTCATCCCCCTGGAGTGTTGTTGTAGGAAAACAGGAGGAGGAAGGAGCATTATGTTCGCTGCCCTGAGTTCCTGATAAAGCAGGGGTGTCCAAACTTGGGAACATTAAGACTTGTGGACTTCAACTCCCAGAATTCCCCAGCCGACAATTCAACTTGTGGAGTTGAAGTCCACAAGTCTTAAAGTTCCCAAGTTTGGACACCCCTGTGATAAAGTAATAAAAGCCAGATAAAAATCAAATAAAATTTGGCATACAGAGCATCCTGTAACATAAATACAACCAAGGGAATGGAGAACGTTTGCCCATGTAATTGGATTTCAGCATTCAATGTTGGGCATTAGACTATCCTACATTGCCTTTCAATCAAATCATGTCAAATTTAGTCATAGACCCAGCCTAAATTTGCTTCTGAAACTTTTCTTTAAGACAAAGAGAGCTGAAGTGACGTTCTCGTCAGCAGAGGGGGGTAGGGGTCTTCAGTGACAGGAAGGACAAGTAGATATAAATGCTAGTCAGGGAGCAATTCTACCATTGCTGATAATGACAATATCATCAGAACACTCACTGATATCAGAAGTGCGAGACTGAAGATTTTTGTGATGCTTCATGAACTTTTGGCCCATCTTGTGAATTTTTCAGTAGACTTGATGTACAAAAAATAATAGCAATAGCAATAGCAGTTAGACTTATATACCGCTTCATAGGGCTTTCAGCCCTCTCTAAGCGGTTTACAGAGTCAGCGTATTGCCCCCAACAACAATCTGGGTCCTCATTTTACCCACCTCAGAAGGATGGAAGGCTGAGTCAACCCTGAGCCGGTGAGATTTGAACAGCCGAACTGCAGAACTGCAGTCAGCTGAAGTAGCCTGCAGTACTGCATTTAACCACTGCGCCACCTCGGCTTCTAAGGACCTTTAATGAACCTTTCTGCCTATATGCCACCATTTACATCCAGAATTTTGAGTTAAGCTACTTGCTTCCCTTCCATAACTCTGAAAACTTCTCTATTTTATCCACGTAGAGCAAATGATGTCCTTTACCAGCTATGCCCACAGACCAAAAGAGTTCAAACCCCACCCACCCTTGAGACTATTTTCATCCAGGAAATAAATCAAAAGCTTCTATAACTTTTCTTTGATGCACTTTTAAAATCTGAGTAACATAAGAAATGGAACTTGTCCAACATTTGGTATATAATCTGGACACCACTCCACCATTTCTGGAAGACAACAGCTGGTATCAAAATGTCTCTGAGGCCCTCTGATTGCTTTGAATAAAAAAAGAGCTTTTAAGAATCTCTACATTTTGGTTTGCTATTGTTACAGCCTCAACCTCAACTTACTGAACTCATGACCCTAACTCATTTATTCCCAAATAAATCATAATTATATTTGTGTGTGTGTGTGTGTGTGTGTGTGTATTGTGTCACAACCCCTGGTATGCCCAAATATGGGAGGGAGCATACTGCTTCCCTTTTCTGTCTATCGGCTCACTCTGGGAGCCATCCAGGCAGAAAGCCATTTTTTTATGTTGCCTTGTTACATTTGTGTTGCATTTGTGCTGATAAATAAATAAAGGTTTGATTCCCAGTAAGGGTATGGCTAGCTGATGAGAGCTAAGTAGCTTGAAATAGATCTATACTAGTCTCCCTTTATTTATTTATCAGCACAAATGCAATACACACACACACACATGTATGTATGTATTATATATATGTGTGTATGTGTGTGTGTGTATGTGTATATGTGTATATATGTATATGTATGCATATGTATGTATATGTATGTATATATGTATATGTATGTATATGTGTGTATATGTGTGTGTTGTATATGTGTGTGTGTATGTTTGTGTGTGTTGTGTGTATGTGTGTGATCATGCCTTATTGGAAACAGTGTGCCAAGTCTAATGAACCTAGAAAAAAAAGTAAACATATTGAAATTAAAATTAAAATCTAACCAACTCTACGAAGGCAATTCTAGAACTGAATACCTATGAGAAATTGTGGGATGCTGGTGGTTTAAAAACTGGTTCAGTGAGCATGCGCTTCTCATGTACACACACTTAAAGTGCTTGCACATAGTGCCGAAAACGGAGCATTTAGAAACTCAGCTGCTTATCTTCCAAGTCAGCAACGATAAGCAGAACATTGAGGGGGGTGCCTGTGTGAAATCAGCTGTGAGGCATGATTGAGATGAGCTAGAAAGCAGGAAATAAAAGACAGGATAGGGTGGGGCAGGTGGGTGGGACCAAGCGATCATCGGCGCTACCGGTTTGCTTGAACTAGTCTGAACCGGCTGAATACCACCTCTGCCTATGAGTCTCCTCATCCCTATGAGAGCTAGTAGCAAATATTTGATTAAAGTTGAGAGAATTGTCCAACTTAGCCATAAAATATGCCGAATGCAGATGGACTCATGTCTCTCAGCTCAACCTGACTGGCAGAACTTATATCCATGTATTCCTCAGGCATGGATATGACTTATCATAGGGAAGACTTTAGACAGTTCATGGTGCTCTGGGGATATCTCTCAATAAAGCAATATTTCCAATCCAGTCCAGGGTGTGGGGGCAGGGGAGAAGGGAGGGAGAAACTTCCTGGAAACTCAATGATCTGCTGGAGCCATGTAATAATAGCTGATCATAATGGAGATGCATTGATGAAGGCTTGCATTATTAATATGAAGACTGGACCTCCAGTAGAAAATTAAATTGTCTGGGTGAGCTGAGGAAACCGATCACTGCTCAGCGAGAATGCGGAAGTGGCAGCTGTCATAATTCCATCTCAAGACGGTCTGCAGTAAAGAGAGCCATCCTGATAACACCATGTCATCTGAGACATCTGCTCCCTGTGGTCACTTAGTTTTTCATCTGCACACTGGAATGCCATGTATTATTCAGCTAAAGGGCACTTAGGCTCAATCTTAGGAATGCCCAGATGATCCACTGATCATCAAGTTCTCCATACTCTGTGAGAGAGAAGATCTAAAGCAGAAAACAGACCAGAAACACACACCGCCCCACGTGCTGTTAGTATTAGCAATAGCAATAGCAATAGCAGTTAGACTTATATACCGCTTCATAGGGCTTTCAGCCCTCTCTAAGCCGTTTACAGAGTCAGCATATCGCCCCCAACAACAATCCGGGTCCTCATTTCACCCATCTTGGAAGGATGGAAGGCTGAGTCAACCCTGAGCCGGTGAGATTTGAACAGCCAAACTGCAGAACTGCAGTCAGCTGAAGTAGCCTGCAGTGCTGCATTTAACCACTGCGCCACCTCGGCTCTCTTATATTAGTATTGCATCTAATATAAGAAGAATTGGTCTATCTCATGAGAACCAGGTCAGGCAAGCTCAGTCACTGAGCTATGAAAATATCAACAAATGAGGAATCATCAAGTAGTCCTAATCAGTGGTACTTTTGTCCAAGACTTTAGGAAAACGGGCAAATCATTGAGGTCATTAAGCGGTTCAGGGATTCCATTTAGCATTGCAGAGGTCAATAAGATCAGACCTTAGGAACATTTTTTTTTCTAATAACCCACTTGATCATTTGAGTTCACTTTAAACTTTGGAAGGCTGATCCTACCCACCTGAGTTGGCACCAATTAGTTTAGAGCAGGGGTATCAAACTCAAGGCACGCGGGCCAGATCTGTGAGCTACCTAGATCTGGCCCACAGGGCTTTCCTGAAAACAGCAGACTGGCCCATGGTGCCTCTGCCAGTGAAAATGGAGCTCAGGAAGGCACCCAGCACCCCCACCTCCCATGCTCCGTTTTCAGCTGCAACGGCCTCCTGCAGCCCTCTGCCATAAAACAGAGATCTGTTTTTGCTGGCAGAGTGCTCAGAGTCTGGGGTTGGGCTGTTGGGGGTTTGCAGGGGTTTGGGAGAACCTCTAGCTAAGATTCTGTGCAGTTCGGAGACCCCCCCCCCAAATGGGTTCTCCTGACTGGTCCCGTCCACCCCGTCCCACCCCTCTCAGGAGTCCCAACATGGCTCACCCAAGACTCAATTCAAGATTTAAATCTTAACATTCCTTCCAGCCTTCACAGTCACACACAAAACCCTGTGATGACATCACAGCCCCCCCAAAGATTCACGGACCACAAGTTGAGAATTACCACCCTCATTAAATATTAATTAGGATACTCTTGCATCCTCAAAATCAGGGGAATCTGGAATGGGGCTAGTAATTTCTCAGACATGGATCATATAAAGAAGAAGAATCCAGAGTCCGATTTGGTTATGACATACGAATCAAGAACTGGGTGGCCTAATGCCCAAAGGGAGTCATTATCCAAAGTTTTTTTTTAAAATATATATTTTATTATTTATAAATTATATTGAACAGACAGTGTGATTGTCCTGGCATTTCACTTGCCATAAAAACCAAAGTGAAAACAAATAACATTTATGCTACTTAAACAGTGCTAGTGTTCTACAGTTATTTTTGACCATTCTATTCATTCTAATACCACAATGCGTGTGTGTGTGTGTGTGTGTGTGTGTGTGTTGCATTTGTGCTGATAAATAAATAAAGGGAGACTAGTATAGATCTATTTCAAGCTATTTAGCTCTCATCAGCTAGCCATACCCTTACTGGGATTCGAACCTGGGCTGTATTATATATTAGGCAGTTGTATTAGCCACTAAGCCACAGGCTCTCCTCCTTTATCATATATGCTGGTCTTGTTGTATTCAGGTCTTTTCCCATGTAAGATTGAGATTGATTTGGCAATGTTTCAGCGATGTTGCCAAGACAATCTCAATCTTACACAGGAAAAGACCCGAATACAACAAGACCAGCATACCTACACCCGTGAAAATCTACACACACACACACATACTCACACACATACTCACACACACACACACACACACACACACACACACATATATATATATATATATATATATATATATATATATATATATATATATATCCATTTCATGTATTCATAATCTTGTATCTACTTATATTTATTATTTTATACACACTTGACAAAACAAACAAATAAATAAAAAATAAATACATAGATTTCCAGGTCCTCCTACTCTAATTTTTTTTCATATTCCGACTTTCACCTCGTGTTCCTAACCATTGATAAAATCTGTTCCATGTGTCATAATATTCTGTCTCTCCTTTGTCTTTTATTTTTAACATTAGTTTATTCATTTCTGCACAGACTAGTATCTTCCTTATTATCTCCTCCTCTGAAGGTGTGTTTTAACTCTTCCATTGCTGGGCATACACCATTCTTGCTGTGGTCAGGATGTGTAGTCTTAGGTATATTGTTCCTTTATCATAGCCATCCGTGATACTGCCTAATAGAAATAAATTCTGGCTTGAACCCTTTACGTTGTCTGGCCATTTTTCCTAACCACATATGAATTTGTAACCAAAATTCCCTTGCTTTTTTACATGTCCGCAACGTGTGGTAGTAAGTGGCCTGGTGTTTGTTTATCCAAACTTTTGTTAACCAGCTCTTTTATTCTGTATGTGCACCCTATGAGATCTGGGAAAGGGTCTGTAGGTTAATCATGAAATTAAAAGCTTAGACTGGTTAAAAAAAGGCAATTAAAAAGCTCTCTGCTTCAGGAGAACAATCTTTGAGTGGAATAACACAAATCCTGCCCCACTTCCATCATCTCCTGCTTGGCCTTTGGAAAACGAAACAAGCTATTAATGGCTGAAGAAAAAAATGGGCAGCTCAAGGCTTTTATTTTATCTCTGGAAGCAAAGCAGAGAATTTTCCTAATGATGCCAAGTGGTACATTTAAGGCCAGTCAAAGCTATCCATTGATATGATTAATTACAATCATTTGGGGAATTGTATAGTCGTGTTAGTTGGAATCTACTTAGAGCAAAAGATAATTCATACATACATATACACCCTAATTGCCTTTTTTCCCCTTCCTTCCCCAGTGTTTGGGGCTGTGGTTCACTTTATGTCTATCGCTCCAACCCAATTCCTCCCATCCAATTCCTCCCATCCAATTCCTCCCATCCAATTCCTCCCATCCAATTCCAACTCAGTTTATGATGATCCTATTTGTAAACCCAATCAATTGCAGGATGGCAATGATTAATTCATGAATCTGTGTGGGTGAACGAGGCCTTGAAAAGATCACCAAGAAAAAGAGGCAGAAAAGGTTAAGAACAGCTGATAAACTTTTTGACATAGTATTGCTGATCACTTGCTGGAGTTATTAAGAAGTTATAGTTATGCATTAATTTCTTTTAAATGGCATTTGTTGTCAGAAATGTCAAACATTTGATTGCTATATGTCTAGGGAGATTCTCAGTCATCCAGATCATGGTTGCCCCAAAGATGCTTTTTCAAGAGACAACTGGACTTGGTTTTCCTTAGCAGACATTTCACCGAGGTGGCGCAGTGGTTAAATGCAGCACTGCAGGCTACTGCTAGATCAGCAGTTCAGCGGTTCAAATCCCACCGGCTCAGGGTTGACTCAGCCTTCCATCCTTCCGAGGTGGGTAAAATGAGGACCCAGATTGTTGGGGGCAATATGCTGACTCTCTGTAAACCGCTTAGAGAGGGCTGAAAGCCCTATGAAGCGGTATATAAGTCTACTGCTATTGCTATTGCTATTATTTCCCATCCAAGAAGCTTCTTCACCTCTGACTACTTCCATTCCCCACTATCTTGTCAGAACCAAAGAAGTTTCTCGGATGAGAGGCGAAACGTCTTCTAAGAAAAACCAAGTCCAGTTGCCTCTTGAAAAAGCACCTTTGGGATTTCATTGCTTTTCCGTCATTTTCTCTTTGAAAAAGTCACCAACCCTTCATCAACATCTTAAGAACATTATGACGGGATCTTCCTAACTTTCCTCCTGCCCACCCCCATCTCTTGACTCTCCATTTTTCTGTTCTTCCTCAATTGGCTATATAATAATAAAATCCCTGCAGAATTTCTCATGTAAGCTCATACAAGCTTTTTAAAAAAAAATAACAACAACAACAACAACAATAATAATAATTGTTGATCACATACTCAGCTGCTGTAAAAAAATTGTGCAGACTGATTATAAATTGCGGCACAATTCAGTAGCACAAATGATCCATTGGAATTTGTGCAAAAATTATAATATTAAAACAGCAACAAACTGGTGGGAACATCAGCCTGAAAAAGTCACCGAAAATCAGATGGTCAAGATCTTGTGGGATTTCCATATACAAACGGACAAAATACTGACGCATAATACCCTGGTTAAGAAAAATAAGGTCACAATCATAGACATCGCAATACCAGGTGATAGCAGGGTCGCCGAGAAGGAACATGAAAAAATCTCAAAATACCAGGACTTAAAAATCGAAATTCAACGACTATGGCACAAACCAGCAGTGGTAATTCCAGTGGTAATTGGCATACTGGGCGCTATTCCAAAAACACTGGAATTACATTTAAAACAGTTAAAAATTGACAAAATCACCATCAGTCAAATGCAAAAAGCCGCACTGCTTGGATCTGTACGCATATTACGAAAATACGTTACGACGTCCTAGGCTCCTGGGTGAGGCCCGACTAGTAACTAATGCCAAATCCGGCGAAACAACTGGCCGCTGTGATACAATTGTATAATAATAATAAAAATAATAATAGTAATATGTACCTAATCAAGCTTCCAGAACTCTAGAATTGTGTACATTAGTAAACTATACATGGAAGCAACATACATGATGAATGTGGTGGCAGAGGTTGAACCAAGAATGGAAAATATCAATCTACTGCTGAGGTAGATACAATACAATACAATACAATACAATACAATACAATACAATACAATACAATACAATACAATAGCCGAGTTAGAAGGGACCTTGGAGGTCTTCTAGTCCACCCCCCTGCCTAGACAGGAAACCCTATACCGTTTCAGACAAATGGCTATCCAACATCTTCTTAAAGATTTCCAGTGTTGGGGCATTCACAACTTCTAGAGGCAACTTCTGTTCCACTGATTAATTGTTCTAACTGTCAGGAAATTTCTCCTCAGTTCTAAGTTGCTACTCTCCTTGATTAGTTTATGTCACCCCCACTAAAAACTGTTGGAATTAAATGGTCTAGAGCAGGGGTGTCAAACTCAATTTCATTGAGGGCCACATCAGGGTTGTGTTTCACCTGGGGGGGGGAGGGAGGTGGCCAGCTCTACATCACTCATGTCGGGGTGCCTGTAGCATCCTGAATGTTCTACCAGCAAAAACAAGCTCCTGAGCTCCATTTTCAGTTGCAACGGCCTCTTGCAGCCCTCTGCCAGTGAAAACAGGGCTGGGAAGGCCACACATGGCCCTCCTGAGCTCTGTTTTCACTCGCAGATTGGTCCTTTGCTGTATATTCACCACATCTGGGCTATGATGGTGTCACCAGGCATCTCCATCATATTTCTGCGTTGAACCACCACACAGCCAATATTCATAATAGTCTTCAACTGTAAAATAAAGCCAACCTGATGAATATTCTAGACTTGAATGCATCATCTGTCATGATATGGAATTATAGCATTTGGAAGATGAAGAGGAAGCATCTCAATAAGGTTTGCAACTCCAAGGCAAAAGCCTATTAAGAGTGGATGTGAGCCATTAGGTTGATCAGCTTCCAGGAAAGGCTGATGAAGGGTAAGAATGGAAGAATGTCCATGGACACACCACGGTGGAATGGTTGCTGAAACTGAAAGAGCTTGCTGGCTTTCTTTAATTAGGAAAAGGTATTTACGACATTCATCAATGACTGGAAACTCTTTATGGGGGTTTTTTTTTTTTTTTTTGTATATAAAAGAAAGCAACTTTGGAGCATGATTTTGATCATTAATAAGAATGGTTTATAGAAATAAGAGAATGATGATATATTCTTAGAAAAAGTGGCTTGACTGTATATATAATTGCAGAAAGGAAGATCAGAAGAGAGAGAGAGAGATGAGGTAGATAAGTAGGCAGATAGATGAGAGAGACGGAGACAGAGGCACACACACACACAGAGAGAGAGAGAGAGAGAGAGAGAGAGAGAGAGAGAGAGAGAGATGATAGTTTCTGTTCTACTTTATTTTCCGTTTTCCTGTCTCCTTTTTTCTTTTCTTTTCTTTCCTTCTTCCCTTTTCACATTTACTTTATTATATATCTTTCCTTTAAATGTATTTCTTATTGTTTACGTAAAACCTTTTAATAAAAGGTGTTTTTTTTAAAAAAAGAAGAAGAATGTCACGGGGTATATACATCTCAGAGAATGATACTTTTCCAACAACTGAGTTGTGTCTCAGTTACCAAGTTGACCTTTGTGGCAAGTCACACAATGTATGCCCACCGTGGGATTAAAGACACACTTACATTATATTCTTGTAAACCTTCAAAGGCTAAAATTTGGTTAGATTCAGAAAGTTATTTTTTTTTCCTCAAATGAGCCAGGGGAAAAAAATGTCAAGGAAGCATATGGATGTGTGTGTGTGTGTGTGTGTGTGTGTGCGTGCACTTTATATTCCCCCCCCCATGGGCTTTTATTTAGCAATGCCATGCGTCAGTGGGCAAAGGAGGCCTGATCCAAATTCCCCGAAACAATGGCCAAGGGAACCCTTTAAACTCTCCCTCCTGTTCTCAGCATCTACGAAATCCAGCTACACTATTTAATGAGTCAACCTTTTCCAGTTCCTCTCTTAGGAATAAGCCTCATTAACTCATGCAGACAGAATTCTGAATGGATCTGCAACTTGCGTTTGTGTGTTCGCACGCATGTAGCAACAAAACAATGACAATTAAACTATTACCACCAAACGATGACAATTAAAACACCGAATTCCCCTGTCGTTTCTTTCGCCGTTGCAAAAGCCTTCAATCAGAGGAAGTCCTGGGCTAAATATAGATCCTCCTGATGAAAAAAGTTTTTTAAAAAACCCAGACACTTTTTCTCTCCCAGAAACTTCATACTGTAAAACATCTGCTGAACAGTTTCCTATAAGTCTTTTTTTTAAAAAAAAACATTAAATCAAAGCAAAGCAAAAACAATGGCCCATTTTAGAAGTGTGTGAGTATGTGGAGGGGTGGGTGGGTAGGGGGGGGGTTGCAATGTTAAATAGACCTTCCTTTGAGAATAGAAAGACAATAGCATTTAAAATAGCATGGAAGATACGTTTTAAGCACAAAGCCTCCGCTATAAATTTAATCTGGGCATTCCAGCCACTTGTGATATTTCAGTTTCCTTTTTTTAAAAAAAAGAAAAGAAACCTGCGGTGGGGATAATGCAGCCATCCTCAAAAGGTTCCTGCAGACATAAATGTATTAAAATAACGGTGCTACTTCAAAGGACTAAGTTCAGCTGTTGCAAACATAAGCAGACTTACCCTTAGATGCCCCTGCAAACTGATTTTACAGAACACAAGGACACTTCATACATTGTATTCCATGGGGGTAGAACTGAACCCACAAATAAAAATACATACCAGGCAGGGCTAGTCTAGTGAAGAGAAGGACCAGGGGAGACAGGATATCAGTCTTCCAATATTTGAGGGGCTGGCATAGAGAGGAGAGGGTCAAGCTATTTTCCAAGACATCTGAAGGCCAGACAAGGAACAATGGATGGAAACTGAACAAGGAGAGATTCAACCTGGAAATAAGGACAGTGAGAACCATCAACCAGTGGAACAGAAGTTGCCTTCAGAAGTTGTGGGAGCTTTATCACTGGAGGTTTTCAAGAAGAGACTGGACTGCCTTCTGTCAGAAGTGCTATAGGGTCTCCTGCTTGGGCGGAGGGGGGGTCAGACTAGATGACCTACAAGGTCCTTTCCAACTATATTAATCTGTAAATAAATTAATAGAAGGCCCAGAGCATCCAAAACCTTGGTATTCATCTCCCCCTCTTTTCTACACTGCCATTTTCAGCATAGTTGAAGGAAAAAGTAATTGTATCCACTAGAATTACTCTGTGGGTTCAAATATGATTAATTTGATTTGGTAATTGCATTGCTCTATCTTGTCTCCATATAATTTTGGAGGGAGGTAGCTTCAAGTCATGTCATCCAAAGCAAGACCTCTGGTGTAATTAACAAATGACTTTGGAAGGCTTGGCCACTGGATGACTTGACTACTACAGTGTTCTCAATAGGGATCCACCCTAGAGGCTCCAGAAGTTGCAGCTGCTGCAAAATTGATCTGCTAAACTGATATGGATAGATTATGGATATGGATGTGGATGGAAGCAATGGGTGGAAACTAATCAAGGAGAGAACCAACCTAGAAATAAGGAAAAAATTCCTGACAGTGAGAACAATTAATCAGTGGAACGACTTCCCTCAAGAAGTTGTGGGTGTTCCATCAGTGGAGGTTTTTAAGAAGAGACTGGACAGCCACTTGTCTGAAATGGTGTAGTGTCTCCTACTTAAGCAAAGGGTTGGACTGGAAGACCTCCAAGGTCCCATCCAACTGTGTTATTCTGTTAGGATCGCATTTTAGAAGGGTCTGATCATGATGTTGATCCTGTAAGAGATTTGTGGATTGTTAATTACATATCGGGAAGAAGTTAGGATGTAGATTGCCACTGAAGTGTAAAGCAATAAACAACTTAGGTGCTGACTGTCTAAGGAAATATATCTCCCATTACAAAGCTTTCCTGTTGTTAAGAATGGCAGGACATACCTTCTTAAAGATGTCTTCAGTTTCTGTCATATAGGAGAAGGCCTCCTTATTCAAAGTTCCCAGGCTCCCTTGGGAACAAAGGCTCTCACGGAGTTGGAAATCTCTTCACCAAGTATTTCATTGTTAAGATGATTTTAATATTCATTCTGTTGCTGTTAAACTCACTTGTTAATTTTGATTTTTAACGAGGTTTTACTTTTATAATTTGTTAGCTTAATGCTCACCAGAGCAGAAGATCAAAACCCAATTAATACATGAAAGTTCATTCCTTAAGCAGACCACAATGCCTTCTCCTTGATTTCCATTACATAAGGAATGAAAGTAAAATTGGACTGCATCACAGGCAGGTGTGCTGGGCTGGGAATTATGGGTGCTGCTGTCAATGCATCACATCAGTTTAAGACAAAGTAGATGGAAGTAGACTCTACTGAAAAGCATTGGGCTTGAGAACATGCACATTTGTATGCCTCAGTCAGTGGTGGGTTTCAAAAAAATTTCGAACCTATTCTGTGGGTGGCCTCCTTTGTGGGAGTGGCTTCCCGGCCATGTGACCTGGTGGGAGTGGCTTGCCGGCCATGTGTTCTCTCTCTCTCTCTCTCTCTCTCTCTCTCTCTCTCTCTCTCTCTCCTTCCTTTTGTCTCTCTGTCCCTTTTTCCTTTTTTTCTTTCATCTCTCTCACTTTTTTCTTTTTTTCTTTCTTCCTTTCTTTCTCTTTCTCTCTCTCTGTGAGTCCGTCTGTCTGTCTGTCTGTGTGTGTGTGTGTGTGTCAGTGGTGGGTTTCAAAAATTTTTGGAACCTCTTCTGTAGGTGTGACCTTGCTTTCCGGGTCCACTGGTGGAACCTCTTCTTTTTTTTTTTTTTAAAATCTATTTTATTCATTTTCACATTCCATTTTACAATCACTTATATACAGGGTATTTGCTATAAAAGAAAAAAAAATATAAAAAAATAAAAAAAATAAAAAAGAAAACACAACTCATCATTCACAACCCCACCTGACACTTCCATCCTCCATACACCCCATCTACCCCCTCCAACTTTCCTTTCCTCCCTCTAACGCTCCCCTCCTACTTCCCTTTCCCCTCAAACCTTCCTTCTCCCCTTACTCCCAACACGCCCTCCTTGCATTCCCCTTACTCCTTCCTTACTCCTCCCTCCTCTTTCCCTCTACCTCCCTCCTTGGTGTATTCCTTTATTCAAGTGTTGTTTATTATAATCTGATAAAAAGTAAAATAAACCAAGGGAAAAAAAATATAAAGAAAGAAAAGAGAAAAAAAGGGAAAAAAAAGAACAACCGTATATAAGTGCATTCTTGTTCTTATTGCGACTATGTTAACACCCACCCACCCACCCCCCATAAATCCCCATCCCTACTCCTCCCGACTTCCCAGGGCCCACACCTGGCACTGCCTTCTATCTAAAGTATCTTATGTTCGTATGGATTAAAAATAAAAGTAATATATTAAAGGAAAAAAAAAACAAAAAAAAAAGAAAAAAAAGAAAAAAACAAAGAAAAAAGAAAAAAAAAGAAACTCTTTGTGTTAAGCTCAGCCCCCCATCTTTATCTATACTTAAATAGTATAAGTCATTCTATCTATATTTTATTCTCGTCTCTTGCTTCTTTGTTATTTACCCCGACCTCCTGTAGACTCTCCCATTCCTCTTCCTTAACCTTGTATTCAGATAAACATTTATCCAAATTTGTATAGACATCAATATACAATCTAACTCAAACATAATCCCTTCTAGTAAAATTTAAGCAGCGTGGATCATTCCACATATTCAAATATTACTTTACAGAAGAATAATCAAACTTTCCCTTTCTTAACCTTAATTTCAAACAATAATTCAAAATAATCTGACCAAACTTTCCCTTCTTAGTAAAATTTAAGCAGCGTGGATCAAGTATTACTTTACACAAAAATCAGTTTGCATTCTATCTTGAAATGATCCCGACCAGCTTTCCCTTCTAATAGGATTTAAACAACGTAAATCATTCAGTATACATTCAGTATCACCCCACCAATATACGTAAATCATTCCGCATGCATTTTACCCTCATCCCTTGCTTCTCAAATATTTGCCACTATCAAATTTATGCAAACATTAGTTTAAAATCTAGCTCAAAATAATTTCACCAAGCTTTCCCTTCTAATAAAAATTAAATAGCATAGATCATTCCACATATTCAAATAATAGTTTCAGCAAGAATCAGTTTACCTTCTATTTTAAAATAATCTCTTCAAACTTTCCCTTCTAACAAGATTTAAACAGCGTAAATCATTCTGCATGCATTTTACATATATACATTCAATATCACCCCACCAATAAATTCCGCTTTTTCTGCCGGAGAGAGGTCGCAAACCCCCATTCAATCCACAACTTTAGTGAATATTTTAGAATGTCTAAATCCTCAAACTCCGCTTTTCTGCTTCTCCGAGGGAGGAGGAGCTACCCCCTCCATCTTACAGCCATGTGGTCTGTTGCTTGCCTTCTCCTTCGGCTTGTCTCTCCTCTTTTCCAAGTGAATCAGGAAGTCCCGCCTTCAAAGTCTTGTAATAGAAATCTCGAGCCTCCGAAACAGAATTGAGACGAAGTCTTTGATTCTCAAATGTGACCGTAATGCCGGCTGGGGCCTCCCATTTATATTGAATCTGATGATTTCTAAGCTCTTTAGTTAAAAAGGTATAGTCCCTTCTTGCCTTTAACATCTGGAAAGGTATTTCTTTGAAGACAATCAAGTTCTGGCCATCAACTCTCAAACTATTATTGTAAAATTTTTGCATGATCGCGTTTCTGGATTCTTTTGTGGAGAAATATATAATTATGTCCCTCGGGAGCTGTCGCTGTTCCGCTACCAACGAATTCTGGCGATAAATTTTCCGAATCTGCCAATCAAAGTTAAGTCCCGGGCTTCCCACCGCATGGCTGAGGGCTTCAACAAAGGTCTGTTTCAGATTCTCTCGCTCCTTTTCGCGGAATCCTCTGACTCTTATTGCGAATGCCTTCTTATTAAAGTTTATCATAACGAGCTGTTCTTGAGTGTCTCTAATTTTTTGTTGTAATATTTGAATATTAGTAGTCAAATTAGAATTAGCCTCTTCCAAACTTTCTAATTTATTCTCTATTTCAGCGGTATAATCTGACAAGGCAGACACGGCTGCAAACGTATTCGCCTTCATTTGGTCAATTTTAGACTTTAAATCACCATATAGCTCCAATACAAATTCCTTAATTTCTTGTTTAAAATCATTAAACATTTGAAAAAAAAATTCCTGTGTTAAGAATTCTCCAGTAGAGGGCGTAGGAGACAAGGGCTGCAATGCCAGTGTAAATTCTTTAAGTTCATTCACAGATTCTTTAGGCACATTTGTAGAGAGACGCTTCGATTTTGACCTGGGTGCCATTATAAATAAACAAATAAACAGCGCTTTCGCTCCCCTCTGTTTCCAAAAAAACAAAAATTATTTTGTTAAGGAGAGGTCTGCAGGAAGGCAAAACCGGCTACGTACATCCCCTATCAGTCACCAACGGAGAGAAATCGCCATTTTGAAGTCCGTTTAAACAAAGAAGCCTCTAAGACAAATGGTGCTGGTATTTACGATAGTAATAAAAGCATAAATCTCACAGGGGTGGGACCCGCCCGTATTAATCTTAGCTTCAAACAACTTTGCTTTGTCCTGGGGGGGGGGGTCGCCTGTCTAGGGCTGCAAAAAAAAGGCAGCTGAGAAGAACTGGCTGGAGATAAAAGCTCTGCTCACGCTGGATCTAATCTCTGTCCACAGTCAAAAAAAAAGAGAAAGGCTGTGAATTACGAATAGACCCTAGCACACAGAGCTACTCCCTGCCCCTTTATGCCAAAAAGGGGTGATATCTATGATCTTATTTAGATATACAGACCAGATCTCTGAGAGGAGCTCGGTTGAGCCCTCCTTGGCGACAGGCTCCTCCCCCCGGATCCCCTGGTGGAACCTCTTCTAACCGGTTCGGTAGATTTGACGAACCGGTTCTACTGAATAGGTGCGAACTGGTAGGAACCCACCTCTGGCCTCAGTCTATGAGGGCAAATCCACACATCTACATCATTAGGATAACTGTTGTTGTGAATGTTGATGTGGAACAACCCTACATTCCCAAGAACTTTGAGTAGACTTCTCATATATATATAAGATGCAAGTCATGAGGAAGAACTCAATGTTGGCTTGAGAAAACTGGACCTGTTCTCATCTGTAGCATTCCAGAAATAGACATGGTATATCTGGCATTGTCCTTAGCTCCAATGCACTGACATTCAAGAGTGGTGTAGGTCACATTAGCTTCTTTAACTTTCTGCCAATATCTGAAGGGAAACACTAAGACATTTGCTTTAAAATTAGCACAATCTTTATGTTCACTCCAGTCTATGCCTGGGGTAGTGGGACATTTTCCATCATGGATCATTCTTCCTTTTTCCAAAGATTATTCTTTGGTCACACCTTTTTGGCTACTTGAAACAAGTACCCTCCACGCTGTGACTTCCTGCCAAGTCATAGGGGGCAAATGACATCCCAGCTGGGAAGACTCGGAAAACCCAATCAAAGATTGTCTACAGAGTGAATCCTATAAATGGCTCATTGGATGAAACACCAGCTTCTGTCCCTGGGATGTTTATCAAGCATGTTCAGGCTCAGGATTTGTGATGGAAACTGATTTAATCTCATTTCCTGTTCGTCATCAGGAGGGGTTGCATTTCGCCCAAACCTGTTGACCTCTTGGAATCCAGAGATATTTTTGAAGCTTTATTCTGACCCATAGTCTGTGCCAAAATGTTGGTGTGCGTTCAGAGGATGCTCAAAGATATTTGGGTCCCCCACAGTAACCGTGGATAGATTTTTTATTTTCCTCTTGATGAGACAGAAGATTTCTGAACTGATGAAAGTAAATCAATTTAAGCCTGATCCAAGATGTCTAGAAAATGTTGCGGCAGGATTTGATGAGTCACCGTTTGTGTATTTTAGGACCATTTTTTGTTTTGTTTCTCAAGATGGGTTCTTTAAGAAAATAAATGAAGATGCTCAGATCTATGAAAGAACAACATTAAGCATTCTCCTAACCCAGACATGACCCTCCCAATATTGTTTAATTCTGGTCCCTATCAGCCTAGCCAGGAGGGACAATGGTGTAGGATGACGGAAAGTCTATCTCAGAAACTGATGTGAACCTTAGAAAGCTGAGACTTAGAATAGAATAGAATAACAGAGTTGGAAGGGACATTGGAGGTCTTCTAGTCCAAACCCCTCCTTAGGCAGGAAACCCTACACCACTTCAGACAAATGGTTATCCAATATCTTCTTAAAGACTTCCAGTGTTGGGCCATTCACAACTTCTGGAGGCAAGTTGTTCCACAGATTAATTGTTCTGTCAGGAAATTTCTCCTTAGTTCTAAGTTGCTTCTCTCCTTGATCATTTTCCACCCATCGCTGCTTATTCTACCCTCAGGTGCTTTGGAGAATAGCTTTGCTCCTTCTTCTTTGTGGCTTGACTTCCTAAATGGAGAAGGGGATTCATTTTGGAACTAGTGACAGCAGAACAAACCTAGATGTTTGGTTGTATTGAAGTAATACATTTAAAAGTAGATTATTTGCTTATCAATTGCTTGCCAATTCTTTCAGTGGCCTACACTGAGTAGCAGAAGGTAGGAACAATTTTACTTTTTGATCTACAGGTGGGTAAAAAATTCACCTGTACTATTTTCCTTGTATCTATGGTATGAAAGTGGAAAAAGCCACAGGTGTGTTTTTAATCCACCCATAAAAACAGGGAAGAACCCCAAGACAACATGCAATTAAACACCCATATAAGTAGTCAGTGATAACTATAACGATCTGGTCATTTGTAAAGGTATGTTGGTGGGAACCAAAACAGTTTTTTTCCATCTTAGAATAGAGTAGAATAACAGAGTTGGAAGAGACCTTGGAGGTCTTCTAGTCCAACCCTGAGAGTACCTGAGAGACCGCCTCCTGCCGATCACCTCCCATAGACCGATTAGATCACACAGGTTAGGTCTTCTCTGGATCCCATCCGCCAGCCAATGTCGGCTGGCGACTCCCCGGGGGAGAGCCTTCTCTGTCGCAGTTCCAGCCCTCTGGAACGATCTCCCCGTGGAGATCCGGACCCTTACTAACCTCCCGGCCTTCCACAAAGCCGTTAAGTCCTGGCTGCTCCAGCAGGCCGAGGGGGCTTTCGAAATATCCAGCCCCTCGGAAATTGTGACTGTTGTGTATTTTAATATGTTGTTTTGTGTATTATCCCCTTCCCTTGTTTTATTGTAAGCAGCCCGGAGTCCTTCAGGAGTGGGCGGCATACAAGATCAATAAAACTAAACTAAACTAAAAAACCCTGCTTAGGTAGGAAACCCTACACCACGTAAGACAGATGGTTATCCAACATCTTAAAAACTTCCATTGCTGGAGCATTCACAACCTCTGGAGACAAGCTGTTCCACTGATTAATTGTTCTCACTGTCAGGAAATTTCTCCTTAGTTCTAGGTTGCTTCTCTCCTTGATTAATTTCCATCCATTGCTTTTGATCAGAGGCCAATCTTACCACCTGCACCTTCTCAACTCTTTATGTTTCCTCCCTTCTGATGTTGTTGGGCACATAGCATTCCAAACTCAGAAACTTACCCAGTATTTTGGAAGCCTTGCCTATTAAATATATCGCCCAACTTGGCTTTTTAAAAACTGTTTATGTTGCCTATTTCTAATCAGTCCCACAAACTTTATTGCAGTTACGGTATTTCAGTTACAGATCTGTGTCAAAAGGTTCGTTGCATTGCTTCTGAAAGTAACACAAATTCCAAAATAGAAGAGATACTATATAGGCTATATAAAATACAACAATGTCCAAAAGACAGCACTGGTTTTGCTTTCTATGTGTATTATAGTTTTATACCACATTGTTGGCATTAGACTGTCCATTTAAAAAAAAAATGGGCATAACTAAAAGTCAAGGGAGCAGAATATTAGAAAGGAGAACTGAATTGTAACCTTGTCAATTGCTATCCTTTTAGAGTAGAAAATGGAAAGTATAATTCTTACAAATCTTCCCGGAGCACATACAACGGAATCCTTAGAAGATAGTAAGTCTGGGATCTGTAGGAGAACACCTGTTTTCTCATCCTGTGTTTCTCCTAAGGTTGATCAACTCACCCTCACTGCTGTTTTAACATCCCCCTCCCCATTCTTTCTCTCCCTGATGTGTTTTTCAGCAGTCTGGCCATTCCAAAGATAGATGCATTAATATCTCCAAGTCATGACGTTGTGAGGAAGTAGGAGTTTGTGCATTGTGTTTTAGTTCAGAAGGATTTTTTTATCAATGAAAGTTAGGCCTTTGGGACCAGGGCTGTTATCTAAGAATTCTTACCTTTTTCCTTCCCCTTATCCAGCTCCTTAATCACCAACTCCTCCCCTCCCCACAGCCTTTTGGCTGATTTCTCTTTAAAGCACTTCCGGAGGCCCATCAAGTTTATCCAGATGAAGGGGAGGCATTATCTGCTCAGGCTATCCTCAAACAACTTGGGACTTACCCTCCTCCTGTAAAAGGAGGGCAAGTGGCTTGAGAAGGCTCTGCCTTTTGTTATGCATCTACCCAACTCAGGTCTTCTAATGTTTGTTTTTTTCCATTAATGTATCTGTGTATTTACACAAGACGATAAACTTAAGTTAAAATAGGATCGAGTAGTTTGTGGTTCGGTTCGGAGGCAGTTTGGCAGAAACCACAATGGTGAGAAAACATCGTGACACGCATGTCACAGTGTCACAACACAAACGCCCCATTATTTTTTTTCATGCTAGCGTCCTGGAACACCTGGGCCCAAGTCAATCACATGGTTTGTATCATGATCCTTTACTCCACCGCCACTCAGAGAATATAAGTGACTCACTCACGCACTTAAGTGACTTTGAAGAGACTTACGGTTTAATCTCTTGTTGGAAACACAATCATTTCCTAGTGATTGCAGGAAGCAAGTCATCGTATTATCATTATGCTATTGTCTGATTTATTGGGATGCGGTGGGAATACAGCCATTGTGTGAGACTGAGCAAAGTTTAGGAAGTAGAAGACTTGCAGTGGGACATACCTGGAAAGGAATCAAAGCCTGTGAACTAGAATGGATTAAAAACCATTTGTGTGATCCATCCATCCATCCATCCATCCATCCATCCATCCATCCATCCATCCATCCATCCATCCATCCATCCATCTATCTATCTATCTATCTATCTATCTATATCTATCTATCTATCTATCTATCTATCTATCTCTAGCTATCTATTTCATCCTTCATCTGTCCTTTTCTCTCCCTCCTTCCCATCTGTCCATCTGTCCATCCATCATCTACCTACCTACCTACCTACCTACCTATCTCTATGTACCTATCTCATCCTTCATCTATGTCCCTTTCTCGCCCTCCCTCTCATACATCCATCTGTCCATCCATCATCTGTCTGTCTGTCTGTCTGTCTATCTATCTATTTATTTCTATCTACCTATTTATTTCATCCTTCATCTATGTCCCATTCTCTCCCTCCTTTCTATCTGTCCATCTGTCCATCCATCATCTGCCTGCCTGCCTGCCTGCCTGCCTGCCTGCCTGCCTACCTACCTACCTACCTACCTACCTACCTACCTATCTATCTATCTCTAGCTGTCGATTTCATCCTTCATCTGTCCTTTTCTTTCCTTCCTTCCCAAATGTCCATCTGTCCATCCATCATCTACCTACCTACCTACCTATCTCTATGTACCTATCTCATCCTTCATCTATCCCTTTCTCTCCCTCCCTCTCATACATCCATCTGTCCATCCATCATCTGTCTGTCTGTCTGTCTGTCTGTCTGTCTATCTATCTATCTATCTATCTATCTATCTATCTATCTATCTATTTCAATCTACCTATTTATTTCATCCTTCATCTATGTCCCATTCTTTCCCTCCTTTCTATCTGTCCATCTGTCCATCTGTCCATCCATCATCTGCCTGCCTGCCTGCCTGCCTGCCTGCCTGCCTGCCTGCCTGCCTGCCTGCCTGCCTACCTACCTACCTACCTACCTACCTACCTACCTACCTACCTACCTATCTATCTATCTATCTATCTATCTATCTATCTATCTATCTATCTATTCACCTTTGAATATTCTGGCCAACCAAACAAAATCACACCATATCCATTAAACCATGGTTTATTTAAACAGATTTGTTGACTAAATCAGAGTTTACCCACCCACCCATTCCATTTATGTTGCCACCCACTTGCCAATCATCTGTGACTGGCTTCATGTTACGTGAGGCAAAGCCATAAATCATGATTTACAAATTACAGTGTAAAGGTTAGAGGCTCATGTATCCCGCTAAGCCAAAACAAAACCAAAAACCCAGATTGCTCCCTGGTTTAACAGTTCCTGTGACTACAACCAAAAGCTTAGTTCAGTGTATGCATCCAACCCATCTTATCTGGTCTGCAAAGATTCAGCATGACTTTCACATTTCATACTACTCTGTAGGTGGCCTGCTTGGTTTTTGCTTATTGTATTGTGTGAACCCAGCCTGTAATTTGTAAATCATAATTTATGACTTTCCATTGTAAAAGAAGCCAACCAGTTATGGTTTAACTATAAACACCGAGTAAGTTGTAGCTTACATTATTGAATTACTCTGGGTCAAAAAGCAAGGACTATTTCTTATAAAAAGTCATAAAGAATTGCATTTGCTTGACATATCCCTATATTTTAAAACCATGTCAGCCTTTCCCAAATTAATACCGTGCTGAATTAGAGATCCCATCATCACCCCTGCAACACATAGGTCATATAAGGAGACCTCTGATGAATGTAGACTTTTGAACACGAGTCCATCGTGAATTTGAACGTGATCCAATATGATCTTGACTATAAAGGTAGGGGCATTTTGTGGGTTACCGTGGCACGACAAAACCGCGGTCCACTAAAGCGCGCCCGATACGTGACGTCATCAGCAGCGTGACAAATACGACCGCGGGAAAAAAGGGCGCTTTAAAAAGCGCTTTTAAAGCAAGCCGATTCACGTAAAGGTAAGGGTTAGGGTTAGGGTTAGGTTAAGGGTTAGGGTTAGGGTTAGGGTTACGTTAAGCGTTAGGGTTAGGTTTAGGGTTAGGTTAAAGGTTAGCGTTAGGTTAAGGGTTAGGTTTAGGGTTAGGATTAGGGTTAGGTTTAGGGTTAGGTTTAGGGTTAGGTTAATGGTTAGGTTTAGGGTTAGGTTTAGGGTTAGGTTTGGGGGGGTTAGGTTTAGATTTACGCGTTAATTTTAACTTTACCGCTCACAGCATGCTGTTTTCGTCGCGCTGTGATGACGTCACGTATGCGCTTTCGTCGAGCGCGCTTTAGTCCACCGCAGTTTTGTGGTGGAACCGTGGGTTACTCCTTGGTTAGGATGTCTCCAGGAAACTCTAGAACTGTGGAGTAGACTGGAAAGAAGTTCTTGATTTCTACCAACAAAACTACATAGACAAGTCCCAAAGATGTTTTTTTTTTCAAGAGGCAACTGGACTTTCTGGTTTCTCTTTGAAGAAGCTTCACTTCCCATCCAAGAAGCTTCTTTAGCTCTTGACGGGAATGGTGGGGGATGGAAGGATTTATATTCCTTGAAGACCAGCTGGTCCTTTACATCCTTTTAGAGAGAAAAGAAGAACAAGCCCATCAGGACACAATTCAGCAGTCCATCTGCATTTAAAAACAAAAGCCATTCTTTTGAAGACAGGACAGTCCATATTTTGGACAGAGAGGACCACTGGTTTGAAAGAGGGGTCAAAGAGGCCATCTACGTCAACATTGAACACCCCTCTCTCAGCAAAGGGGGAGGGATACGGCATTATCTATCTCCAGTCTACAACACAGTCCTTTCAACAGTGACAAGAAGGCTCCACACCTATTTGCATTACTCAGGTGACCCTGAGGACAAGTGGCCTCAATGACCCTCTAAAAGGATGCAAATGACCAGCTGTCTGCAAAGAATATAAGTCCTTCCATTCCCCCACCATCCAGTCAGAGCTGAAGAAGCTTCTTGGATGAGAAGCTAAAGGTCTTCGAAGAGAAACCAGAGAGTCCAGTTGCCTCTTGGGGAAAAAAAAGCACCTTTGGGACAACCATGACTTGGATGACAGAATCTCCCCAGATACATAGACAAGTCCACAAAGACCAAAGGAACTAAGTACAACTTGAAGGAGTTCTTATATTCCTTGTTAATGTGCACCGAGCTTCTGCTTCACCTCCTCAAGAGGAAGTTCTCGAGAGACACTTTTTCACATAGCCCTGGACTCTGGCTGACATCAAAACATCCATTGTCCTTTCAGAAAAGGGAGGGGGGAGGCAAATGGGATTGTGTTTGTCCAAGAAATCACTGAGTTTACAATCTGAAAGTCAAAACACTCCAAGACTGGAAGCCAAGGTTTCCTGGGCAGAGCCCAGTTGCTAAATAAAAGACAAAGGAAAGAGCAATTTAGGTGCCTATAATTGTTGTATGGAGGCCACTCCATTTGCTGCCAGCCCTCCTTTCTAGTGGATGCAGTTCTGAACATTGCCCAGCCAAGCTGCGATAATAACAGTCATCTGCAATTATCTGTTTTAATTTCAGTTATGCCCCCCTCTCCTTTCATGGCTCTTTCTTCTTCTCCCCATCACTCCTCCCTTTTCAGTTTCCTTTGCCTTCCCCCAATTGCTGAGTGGCCTGTTCTAACCTAGGCTTCCCCAAAAAGCACAAAGCAGAGTCCTGGTCCCGACAAAACCCCTTTTATTAAACAGATGTGAATTCCTCTCATTCACATTCAGCAAAGACCTGGCAAACAGTCTTTCAAAGGAATAGTTATGACTACAGACCTTATCTACCTTGGAAAGCTGCCATGTCAATATTTTCCAAATAAGGTTCTGTGCAAGGAAAGACTGGGCACAGAGTCTCTGAGATTCACGGACAGATCTTCACACTCCCGAAACTAATCTAACGACCAAACGAACAAATTGTTTGCTGCAAAAACTCCCTCCCCTTTTGCTCCTCTTTTATTTCCTATGGGAGGGGCCATTCACCTTCCACCTGTGACTTTACTCCCAAGTCTACCCTGTGCTGGCTGGGGGATTCTGGGAGTTGAAGTCCACAGGACTTAAAGTCGCCAAGGTTGAGAAACACTGCTCTACACCATTTCTGACAGACGGAGGTCCAGTCTCTTCTTGAAAGCCTCCGGGGATGAAGCTCCCACAACCTCTGAGGGCCTCCTTGGTGTTTCTGGCAGCCCCTCAAAGACTGGAAGACTGCTCTCATGTCCTCATTAGTCCTTCTTTTCTCTAGACTAGCCAAACCCAAATCCTGCTACTCTTCTTCATATGTTTTAGTCTCCAGGATTTTAATCATCTTACTGTAGTTGCTCTTCTTTGTACTTTTTTCCAAGTGTACTCTAGGGCAGTGTTTCCCAAACTTGGCAACTTGAAGATGTCCGGACTTCAACTCCCAGAATTCTCCATTCGCTGGCTGGAGAATTCTGGGAGTTGAAGTCCGGACAACTTCAAGTTGCCAAGTTTGGGAAACACTGCTCTAGGGGGAGGGGGTAGAGGAGAGGAGGTGTAGAGGGAGTGAATTGGTTTTTTGTGTTGTTTTTTTTTAACAGTGGCAAACAAGAACTTCCTAGGAACAAAATCTCTTTAGAGAAGCTGGGTTTTGCATTTTATTCTTTATACATTTTGCATTTTATTCTTTATACATTGTACTGACAAGAGGAACCTGTTGAGGTTGTTTTTAGCTGTCAGTTGTTTCCAACGCGGCTTTATTTGGAGCACAGGGATCTAAGGAAGCACAACTGCGCCCCCTGGAGGAAACTGCCCACCCTTGCAACCCTCTTTTTCGCGTATCTTGAAAAGGCTGTGGGAGGAGGGGGGGAAAAAACGGGAGGCCGCCACAAAGACAGTTTAATTAATACGGATTACTGGCACAAACGGCAAACCCGCCGCAAAATTTGTTCGCGGGGCTTAGCGTTTTCTGATCTGTCCGTGCAACGGCACAGCCCCAAAGAAAGAATCCTGCTTGATCCACTCTGGTTTTTCGCTTTTCTACCAGTCAAACATTTCACACTACATGGCAACCCACTGTAGAGTTGTGCACTTGTGGGTATATTGTGGAGCAGCTCTTGTGGCTTTTAAGCTCTTTCAATGTCTATGTGTTGACTGTGTGTGTGTGTGTGTGTGTGTGTGTGTGTGTGTGTGTGTTTATTAGTGTCTGTGGATCAGTTGCCTTGCAGTTTTAATTAAAGCCTTGCCATGTCAACGGTGAAAAAAGTAAGGTTCTACATTTAGGCACGAAAAGGAAAATGCCCAGGTACAGTATAGGTGGTACCTTGCTCAATAGGAGTAACTGTGAGAGGGATCTTGGAGTCCTAGTGGGCAACCATTTAAATAGGAGCCAGCCGTGTGCAGCAGCTGCCAAAAAAGCCAACACTGTTCTAGGCTGCATAAACAGAGGGATAGAATCAAGCTCACATGAAGTGTTAATGCCACTTTATAAGGCCTTGGTAAGGCCACACTTGGAATACGGCATCCAATTTTGGTCGCTGTGGTGTAAAAAAGATGTTGAGACTCTAGTAAGAGTGCAGAGAAGAGCAACAAAGATGATTAGGGGACTGGAGGCTAAAACTTATGAAGAACAGTTGCAGGAACTGGGTATGTCTAATTTAATGAAAAGAAGGACCAGGGGAGACATGATAGCACTATTCCAATATCTCAGGGGTTGCCCCAAAGAAGAGGGAGTCAACCTATTCTCCAAAGAACCTGAGGGTATGACAAGAAGCAATGGGTGGAAATTAATTTAAGGAGAGAAGCAACCTAGAATGAAGGAGAAATTTCCTAACAGTTAGAACAATTAACCAGTGGAACAACTTGCCTCCAGAAGTTGTGAATGCTCCAACACTGGAAGTTTTTAAGAAGATGTTGGATAACTATTTGTCTGAAGTGGTGTGTAGGGTTTCCTGCCTAAGCGGGGGGTTGGACTAGAAGACCTCCAACGTCCCTTCCAACTCTGTTATTCTAATTCTAATGTGGACGTGTGTGACTCAAACACAATTTGTAAACATTATGTTGGCAATTTGTTTACTCAATAATACTAGAGAACAACTCTGGAACTTGCCTGGATCGCTTTACCTAGAAATAAATTCCACATTAATCCATGTAGATTAGTCCACGGAAAACCAGGGTTTTTTTTTTTTTTGTCTAGTGGTTAAAGCACCAGACTAGAAACCAAGAGACAGTGAGTTCTAGTTCCATCTTAGGCCTTAAAGCCAGCTAGGTGATTTTGGGCCAAGCACCAGGAGCCTGTGTGTTCTAGCCAGTGGTGGGATTCAAATAATTTAACAACCGGTTCTCTGCCCTAATGACCAGCTGGGTAGGTGGGGCTTGGTGGTCATGTGACTGGGTGGGCATAGCCAACTCAACGTCACTCACGTCAATGGGCACTTCACCTTAGCTGTGACAATGTCATAAGGGTTAACCGGAGAGGCAGTTTCTATAAGCAGGGCAATAAAGTTTAGGCTAGAAACAACGCCAGAATGTTTCCTTCCTGCCTTCCTTACAGGATTAGCCCCATAAAGTGGGGGGGGGGGGGAAGAAAAGGAGATTTCTTCCAACAACCGGTTTTACCAACTGCTTAGAAAGTTAACAACCGGTTCTCCCGAATAGGTGCAAACCGGCTGAATCCCACCACTGGTTCTCGCGCTTCCTTAGTGTGAGTGAGTGACTGACAAGATCACCCAGCCAGCTTTTATGCCTAAGGGGCGGACTAGAAGTCACTGTCTCCTTGGTGATTGGTCCAAAGTCATTCAGGCAGCTTTCATGCCTTAGGCAGCACTAGAACTCACCGTCTCCTGGTTTTTAACCTGGTGCCTTACTCGCCAGACCTAGCCTATCCTAGCCTTTTAATTGTGTATTAATGCTTTGTTAAGTTACCTGGAGTCATGTTTTGTGAGATGGGTAGCTATCTAAATATAATGGATCCATAAATAAATTTCTTCTTTTTTTTTAAAGTCAATATCAATTCTAAATTCTGTGGCAGGAAACGGTATCAGAGGGAAATCTTTTAGGCGCGTGAAGAGTAACTTTCCTTTCCAAGGTGGCACAGTGGTTAAATGTAGCACTGCAGGCTACTTCAGCTGACTGCAGTTCTGCAGTTCGGCTGTTCAAATCTCACCGGCTCAGGGTTGACTCAGCCTTCCATCCTTCCGAGGTGGGTAAAATGAGGACCCGGATTGTTGGGGGCGATATGCTGACTCTGTAAACCGCTTAGAGAGGGCTGAAAGCCCTATGAAGCAGTATATAAGTCTAACTGCTATTGCTATCCCCAAGCTGTTCCCAGCAGTTTGCCTAAAATTGTTTGCTCTGCTTACTCGCCATTAACCGTGGAATAACTTTCCCAGCGGCTGCCGGTCGAAGGCAACCTTACTTGTTATATCCCCCCCCCCCCCCCAAATCTGGAAATCCCTCCAGAACAGACGCTGGAGTTGTGAACCTGGGCAGATGGAGTAAGTCACTGTCAGCCAGCAGAGAAATGTGGACACTCAACTCCCTTCGCATTTTCCCTTCCATCTAAATCATTTTCCTTACTTAGCGTCTGAAGGAGGTAGGATCTTGGATGAACTCCAGCTGGCAGATGAGGAACAGGCAATACGGCAAGCAGACACGGTTTTGGGGGAAGACGGCTGCCTCTGATGAATGGCCAGGCTCTCCCCATTGGTAACCCAGGAGGCTGTTCTTTGCACACGGAATGCCATGTATCACGTGGAGCTGCCATAACCAAGAAAGAAAACGAAGGCCAGGGACTGGGTCAACACCATCCCCAGATCCATTGGATGGCTTTGAGGGAAGATTGTCATCCTGAAAGAACGTGAGTCTCCAGGAGTGTCAACCCAATGATGCAATCCGTTGGCTTCATTGACACCTGCACTCCAGTGGTGGGTTCCGAATCCCAGTGCAACCGGAACGGGGCCTGCGTGACCCGTCAAAACCGCGGTCCACTAAAGCGCGCCCGATCAAAGCGCGTACGTGACGTCATCAGCAGCGCGACAAATAAAATTAAAAATAAATTAAATTAAAATTAAAATTAAATTAAAGCAAGCCGATTCACATAAAGGTAAGGGTTAGGGTTAGGGTTAGGGTTAGGTTAAGGGTTAGGGTTAGGTTTAGGGTTACGTTAAGCGTTAGGGTTAGGTTTAGGGTTAGGTTAAGGGTTAGCGTTAGGTTTAGGGTTAGGTTAAGGGTTAGGTTTAGGGTTAGGTTTAGGGTTAGGTTAAGGGTTAGGCTTAGGGTTAGGTTTAGGGTTAGGTTTGGGTGGGTTAGGGTAAGGTTTTCGCGTTAATTTTAAATTTACCGCTCACAGCGTGCCGTTTTCGTCGCGCTTTGATGATGTCACGTACGCGCTTTCGACGAGCGTGCTTTAGTCTACCACGGATTTGTGGTGGAACCGGGGCCTGGCATCCCCCCCACATGCCCATGCGCACACATGCGCATGCGCCCAGGATCGCTGCAGTCCAGTGGTGGGTTGCAGGTGGTACGCCCCAGTACGGGCATACCGGTGCGTGCCGGGAGCACCAGATACCGTTCCAGTACAGTGCTCCGGAGGGCCCACCCACCCACCTGCCGTCCTTACCTGTATTTGAGCACTTCAGCACTTCTGCACATGCGCATGGAGCATACGGCAGCTGCACGATGCTCTGCCAAGCAGCTGGAGCATCACGGAGCTTCCCAAGAGGTAAGGACACATCTATGTGCTGTATGTGGTTATATGGTGGCCGCCAGGCCACGTTGCATCGTACCAGTTACAACAATATCCAGAATCCACCACTGCTGGAGTCCTGAATAGGAGCACTCCAAACAGTACTATTCAAAAGTCCAACTATTCTCCAAGGCACTTGAGTGTAGAACAAGAAGCAATGGGTGGAAACTAATCAAGGAGACAAGCAACTTAGAACTGAGGAGAAATTTCCTGACAGTGAGAACAATTAATCAGTGGAACAACTTGCCTCCAGAGTTTCTGAATGCTCCAACACTGGAAGTCTTTAAGAAGATGTTGGATAGCCATTTGTCTGAAACAGTATAGGCTTTCCTGCCTAGGCAGGGGGTTGGACTAGAAGACCTCCAAGGTCCCTTCCAACTCTGCTATTGTATTGTATTAATGCGATTGCATCAAAGATGCCTTTTTGTCTCTCAGCTGGCTTTTCTTCCATCCAACCACATATTTCTTTTTTATGGTTTGTTGCCAGAGCTTTTCACAATGACACCACAAAAATTGCAATTTTACATGTTTCCCAAGATCAGAAGATTAATGCTACTACTCTCCACGTGCTTTGACACAGCATTCCCCAAGGGCCACTAGGTGGCAGTGTTTCTAAAAAAAACACCCTTTCTTAGGAAACTTGGCAAATAGCCTGATGAATTGAAAATTGGGCGAGAAAGCGATACCTTTGCAAATGCCTATTTCTCTAAGTAGCTCATTTTTCACCCTTGTGGCGAATGGAAAAGCCAAATGCAGGCTTCAGCAATTTTTTTCATAATCGTTGGTTGCCTTTGTTGACAGCGAGGAAAAAAGATATTGGGAGGCTGAATCCAGGCCTGAACTGCAGGGTTTTGTCAAAATAATTTCAGTTAAGAGATTTCAGACATTTTCAGGGCTGTCCAAAAGCCAAGCCAGAAATTTGAAGTTTTGTTTATTCTTTAAAAAAAAAAGAAAAAAGAACTGAATGAAATAAAGCAAATAAAGCAATTGTGTTTAGATGACTAGATTTAATGATTTGGGAAAGGGAGCTTCTCCATAGAGGGAAGATGTAAACTTGGATCCATCACTAGGGTAGGACAAGAAACAATGGGTGGCAACTAATCAAGGAGAGAAGCAACTTAGAACTAAGGAGAAATTTCCTGACAGTTAAAACAATTAACCAGTGGAACAACTTACCTCCAGAAGTTGTGAATGTTCCAACACTGGATGTTTTTAAGAAGATGTTGGAGAACCATTTGTCTGAAGTGCTGTGGGGTTTCCTGCCTAAGCAGGAGGCTGGACTAGAAGACCTCCAAGGTCCCTTCCAACTCTGTTATTCTGTTCTTTCTGGATTATTTGCAGTAGATCCACACAGTTTCTCATTTCCATTCCTGACATTAGGGAAAAAAACAGAGTTATTGTCCTTGCACGTGATTAAGTCATAACAACTTCCTTTGACTTGTGCGTATCCAGTAATTGTAGCTGTGCTTCGTGTTTTATAGTTTAAATAAGTAAAGGTAAAGGTTCCCCTCACATATGTGCTAGACGTCTCCGACTCTAGGGGGCGATGCTCATCTTCTTTTCAAAGCCGAAGAGCCAGCGCTGTCCAAAGATCGTGGTCATGTGGCCGGCATGACTAAACACCAAAGGCACACAGAATGCTGTTACCTTCCCACCAAAGGTGGTTCCTATTTTTTCCATTTGCATTTTTACCTGCTTTCAAACTGCTAGATTGTCAGAAGGTGGGACAAGTAACTCACTCTGCTACGCAGCACTAGGGATTCGAACTGTCAAACTGCTAACCTTTCTGATCAACAAGCTCAGCATCTTAGCCACTGAGCCACCACGTCCCTATTTTATAGTTTAGTCTGTTGCAAATAGAAAGCTATCATTTAATAGTGTGTGATTAAAATTAAACCGGGATTTAGTCTGTGACTTGGATAAAAGGTTTAAGTATTGAATTCTAACAATGAAAAAAAAAAAAGAAATTATCTGGGTTTTTTTTTTTCATTCCAACCTCTGGTTTGCTTAGTTTACTCAGCCACGATCGAGTGCATTTGAATCTGGATTTATTTGTGTGTTGTTTGAACCTAACCACTGTGCTTTATACTCATGATTTATCCATTAGACTATTGCGTCAACAAACCACTATAGTCTGTTCAATTAAGCATGATTAAATCAATCATTGCTTTATGTCACTGTTTCTCAACCTTGGCAACTTGAAGATGCCTGGACTTCAACTCCCAGAATGCTGGCTGGGGAATTCTGGGAGTTGAAGTCCAGACATCTTCAAGTTGCCAAGGTTGAGAAACACTGCTTTATGTGATGCAAAAGTCTTGTGTTTTATATCCGCCCGTGATTTAGATAAATACGGCTGATTTCACACAGCCAAATAATCAAATCAAACCAGCACACTTTAGTGTTGTCCAGATAGCCTCAGTCCATTTTGTGTGCCTGGCCTTCGACTGGTGGATTTGGGCTATTGGCATAAGACATTTGGCATGGGTCCTTTTATGGATTTTTTGGGTGGTGGTTGCAAATGGCAAAACTGAATCGGTGCTTTCACGATGTAGAAACTAAAATGATTTCTTTATGGAGATAAAGGGAACCTTGATACGTAATTTTTGGACAATGGAAAATGTGTTTTCCGCTAAAGTGATTCTCTTTTATATATAAGTTCAAGGCACACTTTATTAGTCACTGTAGGTTTATGCATAAAGAGTGAGGAATGCCAATGATAAAAGAGAATATTTGCAGCTCAGGCTTGAAATAAAGGGCCCTGGGTGCTTTCCTGCAGATGGTTCATTAGCAAACTAGGTAATGTCATCAGTGCTAGCGATGATGATGTTATCTAGTTTGGGAAATGAAACAGCTGCAAGGAAGCAACCAAGTTCAAAGAGCCCATAATCCTCCTCCTCCACTATACAAGCCCCACTCCCTTTTAGCACTGATGATGTTACCTAGTTGGGTAATGAAATGTCTGCAAGAAAACAACCAAGCTCAGAGAGTACCCCACATTCCTTTTCCTCTCTCCTCCTCCTTTCTGTTCTGCTCCTGCTCCCGCTCCTCTTCCTCTCTCTCCCTCCTTCTTTACTCCACAATCCCTATTCCCTTCTAGCTCTGATGATGTTACTTAGTTGGGTAATGAAACGTCTGCAAGAAAACAAGCAAGCTCAGAGAGCACCAAGGATGCCACAATCATCCTCCTCTTCCTCCTCCTCCTCCTCTCTTTCCTCTTCCCCCTTCTTCTCCACTCCACAATCCCCACTCCCTTCTAGCACTGATGATGTTACTTAGTTGGGTAATGAAACGTCTGCAAGAAAATAAGCAAGCTCAGAGCATCAAGGATGCCACAATCCTCCTCCTCTTCCTCCTCCTCCTCTCTTTCCTCTTCCCCCTTCTGCTCCACTCCACAATCCCCACTCCCTTCTAGCACTCATGATGTTACTTAGTTGGGTAATGAAACGTCTGCAAGAAAACAAGCAAGCTCAGAGAGCACCAAGGATGCCACAATCATCCTCCTCTTCCTCCTCCTCCTCCTCTCTTTCCTCTTCCCCCTTCTTCTCCACTCCACAATCCCCACTCCCTTCTAGCACTGATGATGTTACTTAGTTGGGTAATGAAACATCTGCAAGAAAACAAGCAAGTTCAGAGAGCACCAAGAATGCCACAATCATCCTCCTCTTCCTCCTCCTCCTCCTCTCTTTCCTCTTCCCCCTTCTTCTCCACTCCACAATCCCCACTCCCTTCTAGCACTGATGATGTTACTTAGTTGGGTAATGAAACGTCTGCAAGAAAACAAGCAAGCTCAGAGAGCACCAAGGATGCCACAATCATCCTCCTCTTCCTCTCCTCCTCTCTTTCCTCTTCCCCCTTCTTCTCCACTCCACAATCTCCACTCCCTTCCAGCACTGATGATGTTCCCTATGGTAATGAAACATCTGCAAGAAAACGAGATCAGAGAGCACCAAGGACTCCTCAGAGAGAAGAATCTTGTGACACATTAAAAAGTCGAATATAGATTCTAGTGGGTGTTCTTTTTAATGATTAAAAATGCCTGCAGGAAAGAGACAGTTTTGATTATTTCTCAGTATATTTTTACCACCTTTCTAACCACAAAGGCAGAAGACCAGAATACAAACTAGGAAAGTCTCGTTAGTACTGCATTCACTTGATGAAGCAAGATGAGTTTGATAAGCTATCTAAAATATAGGGAGATGGTCCATCCTCCTTCTTTACGATTGTCAATATATCGTGGGTGTTTAAGCCATACTTTTCTGAATAAACCACAACGAACCGGGTTCTTAAAGTACGCTAAGCCAAAAACAAACATATTAGGGCTTGTCTTGCTGTTTGAAGCTGCCTCATGAGACATAGCTGAGCCAGTTCTAAAACAGCAAACAAGTGTGACTTTTCTATTAGAAGGATTAAACAACTTACACCTTGTGCTAACAATGTGATTTGTTTTCGTTTGACATGTTGAGTTTACCCAACCAAGTGAACTTCATTTGATCAAATCTTCCTTTTGAACTGAATCATTCAATCAGTTTGAGGCATTCACTTAAATGGAGTCCCTTCATGTTGATTCAGAGGGGGGTTTTTGTGGGAGGGGGGAGGGCCTGTTTTACCTAAGTGTGTACCCAACTACAAAACAATCCCTCCCAGCAGATCACAAATTTGAGTCAGCTCACCAAATTAAAACAGATCTTGGCATACTCAGTAACCTCAACCAGCCATTGATCTTTTCAATGTAAATAGAGACTTTTAAAAAATTATATCTAATATATGATGCTGTGCATGTTTTTCCAAGTAGAGAGTCAATTTGGTCTACTAATTAAGACATAAGGTTAGAAACCAGGAGAGTATGAGTTCTAGTCCTACCTTAAGCATGAAAGCCTGCTCAGTGATTTGGGGCCAATTGCCAGGAGACTGAGAATTCTAGTTCCTAAGGCATGAAAACCAGCTGAGTGACTTTGGGCCAATCACAAGAGATTGACAGTTCTAGTTCCACCTTAGACATAAAATTTGGCTGGGTGGGTTTGGGCCAATCACCAGGAGATGGTGAGTGGGGCTTTCATGCTTACAGCGTAACTGGAACTCAAAATCTTTTGGGACATTGGGTTGAAGATGTTTGATTCAGGACTCCAATAGCAATAGCAATAGCAGTTAGACTTATATACCGCTTCATAGGGCTTTCAGCCCTCTCTAAGCGGTTTACAGAGTCAGCATATTGCCCCCAACAACAATCTGGGTCCTCGTTTTACCCACCTCGGAAGGATGGAAGGATGAGTCAACCCTGAGCCGGTGAGATTTGAACAGCCGAACTGCAGAACTGCAGTCAGCTGAAGTAGCCTGCAGTACTGCATTTAACCACTGCGCCACCTCGGCTCCTATAATCATAATCCATCTTTTTCAACTCTTCAAAAAGATTTCTTGCCACATTTCCTTTCCTGCGATTTAATGTAGCCCTGATATTATAGAAAGTCTGGAATTTCTGTCTGTGTCCCGTATACAGATAATCTTTCTGCTGAGGGTTTGAAGCGAGCTATGGCTCCTTCTATTCACATTTGCTTTCTAAATAAGCAAGGTTTCCAAAACATTTTAAGGAGATGACTTAGCATCTGGCCAGACGTTATCCATTTAGGACAATCTGGTCCATCTAAGGGATTGCTAATAGCTCTGTGAATATCAGGTTTTCAGATATTCGTTTTGTTTTTTTAATTCAACGTTAGGTCTTCAACCTACAGCATTCTTCCCGAAAACCGAGTTCTCTGCCACTTATCTATGGTTCTCCTTGACAATATGGACTTATCAGTAACAACCAGCCAAAGCAAGAATCCATTACAGTCTTGAGTCCTTGCAACCTCTTTCAAGATGCTACTGCTTCATATGCAATCATGATTTGCTCTCTTTGCATTGGCTTTGATGTTTCCCAGACAGACAAAGCAAAGCCACACAGCTCAGCTATCCAAGCTGTCGGCCACAAGGCGTATCAGACAGCAGCTGTTGAGCAGGAAGGGTTCTGCTACATCTGGATTCTTCGGATAAAAAAAAGTGCTATAAAAAGAGTTCCTTTCCCCCACCCTCCCTCCCTCCCTCACCTCCATTGCTCTGGTGCTACAGAATGATATGAGCGTTGGACTCGCCTCCAGATGTTTATAATATGCAGTCAGGCCAATTAAAATCAAATCTGAATGGCCAGGGACGCCTTGAACAATTTATCAAGGACGCAGCCATAACTTTCAAGAAGCTTTATGTTCCCGACTCACACAGTCCTCTTAAAGAACTGAAAAATGAGGATCCGAAGACCTAGTGAAAGGCCTCGCAATGACCTGATTCACATATTGCACTAATTCAAGTTAAGGTTTGTTTTAATCGGGGCTTGTTGAATTACAGCCGAGTGGTTTCCTCTTCAGCTAATGTGCCAATAGCAATTGAGAGGATCACATCTTCTGCTAGGTAAGGTAAAAGGTTCCCCTCGCACATATGTGCTAGTTGTTCTAGACTCTAGGGGGCAGTGCTCATCTCCGTTTCGAAGCCAAAGAGCCAGATGCCTCTGTGGTCATGTAGCGCCGGCATGACTGAACACCAAAAGGGCAGGGAATGCTGTTAGCTTCCCACCAAAGGTGGCCCCTGTTTTTCTACTTGCATTTTTATATGCTTTCAAACTGCTAGGTTGGCAAAAGCCCTGAGTCTTCCGGGAATAGGGCGGCATACAAGCCAAATCAAATCAAATCAAAAGCTGGGACAAATAACAGGAGCTCACTCTGTTATGCGGCACTAGGGATTCGAACCGCTGAACTGCCGACCTTTCTGATCGAAAGGCTCAGCGTCTTAGCCACTGAGCCACAGTGTCCCTTCTGCTAGGTCACAAACAAGCAATTGCATCATTCATTGACCGGAGGGGTGAATTCAGTCTTCCAATTTAGAGCCTCACCATCTCTAATGGTCCAGTTGAGAAAAACAGTGTATACTAGCTAGGGGATTTTCTGCACTGAAACCTTCAGCTGTTTCCCTCTCTTGGGCAAACCTGTTGGAAATGAAATGGACAAAAGTCATTCCTTTCAATATCTTGCTCCACTTGGGTCTTGATGAGGTTCTGTCTGCACCATATTTATCCCAGTCCCTGATTGGTGGATTCCCCTTCCTTGTTCTGTCTGTCCTGGTAGAACAATTAACCAACGGAACAACTTGCCTCCAGAAGTTGTGAGTGCTCCACCAATGGAAGTTTTTTTTAGAAGGGATTGGATAGCAATAGCAATAGCAGTTAGACTTATATACTGCTTCATAGGGCTTTCAGCCCTCTCTAAGCAGTTTACAGAGTCAGCATATCGCCCCCAACAATCCGGGTCCTCATTTTACCCACCTCGGAAGGATGGAAGGCTGAGTCAACCCTGAGCCGGTGAGATTTGAACAGCCGAACTGCAGAATTGCAGTCAGCTGAAGTAGCCTGCAGTGCTGCATTTAACCACTGCGCCACCTCGGCTCAGAGATACAGAGAGAGAGAGACAGAGAGACAGAGACAGACAGACAGACAGAGAGAAAGAGAGAGAGACACAGACAGACAGATAGAGTCAGAGAGAAAGACAGAGAGACAGAGAGAGAAAGAGAGTAAGAGATACAGACACACAGAGATACAGAGAGAGAGACAGAGACAGACAGAGACAGACAGAGAGAGACAGAGAGAGAGACAGAGACAGACAGAGAGAGGAGGGAGAGAGAGAGATACAGAGAGAGAGAGTCCAAAGGATTCTTATTGCATTTTCTTTTCTCCCTGGTGCATGGTATTTCATTTCCAGAATCTGGAAATGTTTAGCCTCATCCCCTTCCCACATGTGCACAAGCAGACACAGAGGTATATGAACTTTGTGATGGGGTTTTTTTTTTTTCAAGTTACAGCGAGGTCTCATCCATTCGACTGATGAAAGAAGAGTTGAGAACCTGTAACCTTGCGAGTTTTGCTATCTATCTTATTTCTTGAACAAAGCTTCAACGGGGGCTTGGCATACTTACTCCCATCTTCCCTTTGAAATTAGAAGGAAAATGTTTTAATGAAAGCATTGAATCTCCTCTTCAATAACTGGAGGGAGCACTCATGCATGGCCACTCAGTGTGGAAAAGTATATTTGGAGAACACCAATGGACAGAAAGCAGCATTGGCGGCATGGAGAATTTCCTAGAGAGGATCAGTGGTGGGTTTCAAAAATTGTTGGAACCTACTCTGTGGGTGTGGCCTCCTTTGTGGGAGTGGCTTGCCGCCCATGTGACCGGATATGAAATTATGAATTAGTACTTAGGTCGGTCCAAGTAGCTATTCACAAACTCTGGCATTGAAGCATGCAAGTCTTAAAACTGTCAAGTTACAAGATCCTTGCCAGTGGTGGGTTTCAAAAATTTTTGGAACTTCTTTTGTAGGTGTGGCCTGCTTTCCGGGTCCACTGGTGGAACCTCTTCTAACCGGTTTGGTAGATTTGACAAACCGGTTCTACCAAATAGGTGCGAACTGGTAGGAACCCACCTCTGGAGAGGATGTTTCATAAATACTGACCCATCACTGAAAGGATTTCTGTCGTGAGTTCAGAATCAGGAAGAACAGGTTTTTAAGATGCATTAGGCCATGGAGAAAGAAATCCAAGAGGAAAGAATTCCATCAAATATTGAGGTCAATAACCCCTGAATTCTGTTTTATTTTCATTTATTTTATTTATTTAGCTTGTTGAACGTGTACAAGATAGCATGTAAACATGGACATGAACAAAGGAAATGTGTACAAATAAATGGGGACAGTAGGACAGGGGACGATAGTCATGCTCCCTTCATGGACCTCTTAGGAATGGGGTGAGGTCCACACAGTGGTGGGTTTCAAAAATTGTTCAAACCTACTCTGTGGGTGTGGCCTCCTTTGTGGGAGTGGCTTGCCGCCCATGTGACCGGATGGGAGTGGCTTGCCACCCATGTGACCGGATATGAAGATGCCGACGACACTTGTCAGAACCACCTTAAATTACCTCACACACAGCACTGGCATGCATAAGAATATGATGTAAACTTGTTTTTTAAAAGGCATCTTTGGTTTGCGTTAAAACAACTTCAACACAGGCAATGTTCTGATTACACCACAAACGCGGTAGTCATCCTTACCTTTCACAGAGGCACTGAGTTTTATAAATATGAGCATGGTAGTGTAGAATAATCATATCCAAGGACCAATGGTGGGTTTCAAAAAATTTTGGAACCTCTTCTGTAGGTGTGGCCTGCTTTCCAGGTCCACTGGTGGAACCTCTTCTAACCGGTTTGGTAGATTTGATGAACCGGTTCTACCGAATAGGTGCAAACTGGTAGGAACCCACCTCTGGGTCCACAGTAGATAGTTTAAAGTTAAAGATGTGTGGATTTGAGCATGGAACAATGGGGTTGGGTAAAGCATTCTAGGTGTTGACCACTCTGTTGCTGAAGTCATATTTTCTGCAATCTAATTTGGAGCGGTTAACCTTGAGTTTGTATCTATTGTTTGCCCGTATATTATTGAGGTTGAAGCTGAAGTAGTCATTCACAGGTAGGACATTGGAGCAGAGAATTTTGTGTACTATGCTTAGGTCAGACCATAGGCGGCATATTTCCATCCTCTACCATTCAGTCAGAAGACGTTTCTTGGATCAGAACTGAAACGTCTTGAAGGAAAAACACAAACAAGTTGCCTTTTCGAAAAACCACCTTTGGGATGTTTTGACTGGATAGGTTAAAATCTCCCAAACTGGGCATTCATTCCATACGTGAGGAAAGAAGAATGCCTAATGGGGCAGGATCCTAAGAATGCCAACCTCAATGACTGTGAAGAGGCATCCCATCATTAGCCAAATGTTTGTGATCTGGGGTGGATAAACTGCAGTGGGCCGAGGGGGTGGGCTGGGGTTGGGGGAAATGGTTCTAGGATTAAAAGAATGATTTTTATCTCCAGTCCACTTTGTTCTCCTGCCCTCCTGCCGGAGGGAATGATGCTTGAGGTTGCCTCTATTTCCCCAGGAGGTCATGGGTGGCCAGTCCAGATAAATGAAGCTATAGCAGTCGGGGACAGGAAATAGAGTCCTTTAAGGGAGGTCAGGACCACAAGCTGGAGAATTACAAATTGGATGGTGGGCCATGACAAATCGATGCAAGTTTGTTTACTGTTGCAACTGTTGTTTGGGACTATAATGTTTAGCTTCTATTGTTTCTGGGTTCCAATCTACTTGCATGCTAATCCAACGTGCATTGCTTTGCCGTGTCCCCATTCCGTTGGCAATCCTGCATTTTTTTAACGAGTAACCATTAAAAATTTATTCCTGCTATTGGCTCCTATAAAGCTTCAGTTGAAAGCCTATGGAGATTCTCAGTCATCCAGGTCATGGTTGCCCCAAAAGTGTTTTTTCAAGAGGCAACTGGACTTTCTAGTTTGTCTTTGAAGATGTTTTGCTTCTTTTTTTCAGTTCTGACCGAATGGTGGAGGATGGAAGGATGTAATTTCCTTGCAGTCATCTGGTCTAATATAATATATACAGAATATATGCAGAATATATATAATATATACAGATACAAGAAGGATCTTGACAAACTTGAACATTGGGCACTTATCTAATAAAATGAAATTCAATGGTGAAAAGAGTAAGGTTCTACATTTAGGCAACAAAAACAAAATGCCCAGGTATAGTATAGGTGGCACCTTGCTCAATAGTAGTAACTATGAGAGGGATCTTGGTGTCCTAGTGGACAACCATTTAAATAGGAGCCAGCCGTGCTGCCAAAAAAGGCAACACAGTTCTAAGCTACATAAACAGCAGGATAGAATCAAGATCATGTGAAGTGTTAATACCACTTTATAAAGGCTTGGTAAGGCCACACTTGGAATACGGCATTCAGTTCTGGTCTCCACGATGTAGAAAAGATGTGGAGACTTTGGAAAGAGTGCAGAGAACAGCAACAAAGATGATTAGGGGACTGGAGACTAAAACATATGAAGAACAGTTGTAGGAACTGGGTATGTCTAATTTAATAGAAAGAAGGACTAGGGAAGATATGATAGCAGTGTTCCAATATCTCAGGGGTTGCCACAAAGAAGAGGGAGTCAAACTGTTCTCCAAGGCACCTGAGGGTATAACAAGAAGCAATGGGTGGAAGCTAATCAAGGAGAGAAGCAACTTAGAACTGAGGAGAAATTTCCTGACAGTTAGAACAATTAATCAATGGAACAGAAGTTGCCTCCAGAAGTTGTGAATGCCCCAACACTGCAAGTCTTTAAGAAGATGTTGGGTAGCCATCTGTCTGAAATGGTATAGGGTTTCTTGCCTAGGCAGGGGGTTGGACTAGAAGACCTCCAAGGTCCCTTCCAACTCTGCTATTGTATTGTATTGTATTGTATTGTATTGTATTGTATTGTATTGTATTGTATTGTATTGTATATAAAGCCTTCTATTCTCCATCATTCAGTCAGAACTGAAAAAACTTCTTGGATGAGAAGTGAGAGGAAAAAACCAAGAAAGTTCAGTTGCCTCTTGAAAAAGCACTTTGAGGGCTTCAGTTGAGAATTGAAGGATCTCTCTTGCCCAAGTAGAGTTTCCATTTAATCAGCAAGAAGTTTTTGACATCTCAGTTGGACAGCATTGTCCCCACAATTGAGATATTTTGAAAGATGGAAAATCCAAGGATGAAATTAGTGATCTTCTGGAAGCAAAGCAGGAGTTCTCCTCCATGGCTACATCTTTTTAATGCTGTAATCATCTGTAGACATTACCTGACTGTTCCCATACACCCTACATTTCTGCCAACCCAGTGTTGGCACTTTGCTGTCAAGTATCTATAACATTGGGGAAGAAATTGAGGTAGTGACAGATTTTATTTCCCTGAGCTCCAAGATCACCGCAGATGGGGACTGCAGCCAAGAAATTAGAAGACGTTTGCTCCTGGGGAGGAAAGCTATGGCAAATCTAGACAGCCTACTAAAAAGCAGAGACATCACCGTGCCAACAAAAGGGCATATAGTCAAGGTTATGGTTTTGCCAGTTGCACTGTATGGCTGTGAAAGTTGGACCATAAGAAAGGCTGAGCACCAAAGAATGGAGGCCTTTGAACTATGGTGCCGGAGAAGACTCCTGCAAGTCCGGTCAGTCCTAGAGGAGATCAACCCTGACTGCTCTTTAGAAGGCCAGATCCTGAAGATGAAACTCAAATACTTTGGCCACCTAATGAGAAGGAATGACTCACAGGAGAAGAGCTTAATGCTGGGAACTATTGAGGGCAAAAGAAGAAGGGGACGACAGAGAATGAGGTGGCTGGATGGAATCACTGAAGCAGTAGATGTGAGCTTAAATGGACTCCAGAGGATGGTGGAGGACAGGAAGACCTGGAGGGGTTACAATGGACTGGACACGACTTCGCAACTAACAACAACATCTATTATCTTATCTCCCTTGGGCAATCCAGCTTGATTTCATTTCATTTTAGCTCAACTGCAATTCAAATGTGGAGGGGGGGAAACCCTCAATTCTGCAATTTGTGATTCAGATACTCTGCAGGTTTTGAGTTTAAGCTGTTTTCCCATTGGCTTCTTGTCTTGTCTTAGCCCATCCTCCACGGTTTCCTCTCAGAATATTTTAGTAGCTTTCACAGGCAATATTATCAGCCATTCTTAATCCTTTGAATCAGTTTCATAATCCCTGGTTTTTTGTTTTTTTTAAAAGAATCTGCCCCGTTTGATTTTTCTTCTGCTTGTAACAGAGAAGAGGTAAATAGCAAACTCTCAAGCATGCTATTCCACTTTGGTTCTCCATGGCAGCCTACAAACAAGGTTGCAACTGGAAAAAGCACTTAGCTTTTAATAGTGAAAATTTATATCAGGAATAATGATGTCTCAACAACCAGGCAATTCCGCCTCATACCAACTGCTCTTATATTTTTACAAAATGGGCAGAAGAACATACAATGTACTACAGTAGTGACCAAAATTGTGGGAACCTTTTGGAGGGGAAAGTGTATTTTTGAGGTTTGACGGCTAATAACACACTTTGTTTTGGAATAGTACCCTAAAATCAGTGGTGGGTTCCAGATTCTGTTCCAACTGGTATGGTTGGAATGGCCCCGGAGTTACCTACATGCATGCGCGCAGTGCATGTGTGGGTCACGTGCATGCATTCTAGCGTCAAATGATGCTTGCGCAAGCCTCTGCGATGCTCCAACTGCTCCACAGAGCATCACACAGGAACTGTACGGGCCATGCACATGGGCAGAAGTGCAAACAGTATAAAGCACCAGTAAGGAGCACAGGTGGGCGGGAGGGGACTCCGTAGCACCGTACCAGAACGGTATCCGGTGCTCCGGGCAGGATCCCAACACTGCCTAAAATTATATATCAATGGAAAGATAATTTAATCAAGAATGTATTCTACGAAAAGTTATAGGTCAGGATTGACCCAGCAATAAAACTCAGTTAATAGAAGCAATCATTCAATCTTGGTTTCACATTATAACAGCTGGGAGGAGAAAGAGTGACTGGCCCAAAGTCACCCAGCCAGCTTTTGCGGCCAAGGCAGCACTAGAACTCCCAGTCTCCTGGTGTTTGACTCAGAGCCACACAATCAGCTTTCATGTTTAAGTTAGGACTAGAACTCCCAGTCTCCTGGTGTTTGACTCAGAGCCACACAATCAGCTTTCATGTTTAAGTTAGGACTAGAACTCCCAGTCTCCTGGTGTTTGGCTTAGAACCACACAATCAGCTTTCATGTTTAAGTTAGGACTAGAACTCCCAGTCTCCTGGTGTTTGACTCAGAGCCACACAATCAGCTTTCATGTTTAAGTTAGGACTAGAACTCCCAGTCTCCTGGTGTTTGGCTCAGAGCCACACAATCAGCTTTCATGTTTAAGTTAGGACTAGAACTCCCTGTTTCCTGGTGTTTGACTCAGAGCCACACAATCAGCTTTCATGTTTAAGTTAGGGCTAGAACTCCCAGTCTCCTGGTGTTTGACTCAGAGCCACACAATCAGCTTTCATGTTTAAGTTAGGACTAGAACTCCCAATCTCCTGGTGTTTGAGTCAGGGCCACACAATTAGCTTTCATGTTTAAGTTAGGACTAGAACTCCCAGTCCCCTGGTGTTTGATTCAGAGCCACACAATCAGCTTTCATGTTTAAGTTGGGACTAGACCTCCCTGTCTCCTGGTGTTTGACTCAGAGCCACACAATCAGCTTTCATGTTTAAGTTGGGACTAGAACTCCCTGTCTCCTGGTGTTTGACTCAGAGCCACACAATCAGTTTCATGTTTAAGTTGGGACTAGAACTCCCTGTCTCCTGGTGTTTGGCTTAGAACCACACAATCAGCTTTCATGTTTAAGTTAGGACTAGAACTCCCTGTTTCCTGGTGTTTGACTCAGAGCCACACAATCAGTTTCATGTTTACGTTAGGACTAGAACTCCCTGTCTCCTGGTGGTTGGCCCAAAGCCACCCAGCTGGCTTTCAGGGAGGGGGGGAAAAACCATCCATTTATCCCCCACTTTTTTATGTGGCATGAAACCAAGGGGATTTTTGCTTTAACTATGGAAGGAGAGAGAGACTAATTTTGGGCATGTTGTGAGTCTGGCTGCAGGGAGCACTAATTTCCTGGCCCTTTGCCTTCTTGTCAAAATTGTGAATGAATAGGAAAGGAGGCAATCCCATAATTGGCTTCCAATATGCTCTAGGAGGTTTGAGGCAAGGTAATGGTGGCAGGGAGAACTGCTTTAGCTCATTGTTTAGAAAATGTGCTTGCTCACTTCATTTCTTTTTTTTTTTTAAAGCAGGATCTTATCTTCCAGTGATTAATAACCTTGACAATTAAAGGGGTTCTTACTAGTGGGTAGGAGAGATCTAGTTTCACTGCTTTCCATTTTGCACATGTGCTCTCGGGATCGAATTTGCCAAGCCTCCAGCCGAACTGTGCCTCAAATCAGATGGGGGGGGAGAGATTCCCACAGGAACCAGCAACAAATAACCCTAAATGTGTAGGACTGGCAAGGAAGTTCATAGTTTCAGCATCACCAAAGGACTGAACTGTCCATGAAATGAGGGATCTCTCTCTCTCTCTCTCTCTCTCTCTCTCTCTCTCTCTCTCTCTCTCTCTCTCTCTCTCTCTCTCTCTCTCTCTCTCTCTCTCTCTCTCTCTTTCAATCTCTGTTCATCCCATTTAAATGCAAAAAAAAAACCCTGAGGTCCTTAAAATCCTAAATTGCTGCATCTGGGTAGATTAGACTGACATAGAAGGTCATTCTCAGATTCTGATTAGTTTCTCACAAGAATAACATAGATGGGGGGAATGTTAGCCATGTACTGTACCCTCACCCTCCCAAGGTCCTGCTCCTCCTCCTCCTCCTCCTCCTCTTCTTCATCTCCTTCAACTTCATCTTTGTCTCCTTCTTTCACTCCTCCTCCTCCTCCTCCTCCTCCTCTTCTTCTTCTTCTTCTTCTTCTCCTCCTTCTCCTTCTCCTCCTCCTCCTCCTTTGTCTCCTCCTTCCTTCTCCCTCCCCTCCTCCTCCTCTTCTTCATCTTTGTCTCCCTCTTCCCCTCCTCCTCTTCTTCTCCTCCTCCTTCTCAGTCTCCTTCTTCTTTCTTCTTCTTCTTCTTCTTTCTTCTTCTTCTTCTTCTTCTTCTTCTTCTTCTTCTTCTTCTTCTTCTTCTTCTTCTCCTCCTCCTCCTCCTCCTCCTCCTCCTCCTCCTCCTTCTCCTTCTCCCCCCCTCCTCCTCCTCTTCTTCTTCTCTCCCACTGATGCTGCCCACTTTAACTCATCTTTGGGGGTCTGCCACCTTCCATCACTCCTTGTAAGGAGACACACTTCCTTTTCCTTAAACTGTGCTGTTCAGATTGGGAAAAAAAGATTCTCTCAAGTTAGGAGAAGTTGAGAAAACAGGCAGCTTTTTAATCTCTTATCTTTTGCTACTTACTTTCACAATAAGCTGTGAACTTTCATCAGTTTTACAAATGGTTTTAAAGGTGTACTAGTGAGGGGGATGGAGAGAGAGAGAGCGAGAGAGAGGTCCCCAGGAAGGGAAATCTGTTGGGTGGAGATAAGAACAGGAAATCGAGCTCCTGACTGGAAGGGCGGCAAGTCCACTAGGAATGTCTGACTCAGGGCACGACTCTCATTCTTCCGTAAAGCAGAAATATAAAGCTGGAGTGGGGGTGGAGGTTAATTGATTATTTAGTTCATGGAGGCTAATGGTCTTTTTTAAAAAATACAGAACAACAACAGGTTTAGAAAAAGCCAGAAAGCAGGAGGAGGAGGAGGAGGAGGAGGAGGAGGAGGAGGAGGAGGAGGAGGAGGAGGAGGAGAAAGGGAGGGATAGGAGAAGAAGAAGAAAGAAGCAGAAGGAGAAGGGGAGAAGGAGGAGAAGGGAGGGAGAGGAGGAGGAGAAGGAGAAGGAGAAAGGGAGGGATAAGAGAAGAAGGGAGAAGGGGAAGGGGAGAAGGAGAAGAAGGGAGGGAGAGGAGGAGGAGAAAGGGAGATAGAGGAGAAGAAGAAGGAAGAAGCAGAAGGAGAAGGGGAGAAGGAAGAGAAGGGAGGGAGAGAAGAAGGAGGAGAAGGAGAAAGGGAGGGATAAAAAGGGAGAAGCAGAAGGAGAAGGAGAAGGGGAGAAGGAGGAGAAGGGAAGCAGAGAAGGAGGAGAAAGGGAGGGAGAAAGGGAGGGAGAGGAGGAGGAGGAGAAAGGGAGGGAGAGGAGGAGGAGGAGAAAGGGAGGGATAAGAGAAGGGAGAAGCAGAAGGAGAAGGGGAGGAGGAGAAGGGAAGCAGAGGAGGAGAAAGGGAGGGAGAGGAGAAGAAGAAGGAAGAAGCAGAAGGAAAAGGGGAGAAAGAGGAGAAGGGAGGGAGAGGAGGAGAAGGAGAAAGGGAGGGATAAGAGAAGAAGGGAGAAGCAGAAGGAGAAGGAGAAGGGGAGAAGGAGGACAAGGGAAGGGAAGGAGAGGAGGGAGAAAAGAGGAGGGAAAGGAGGAGAGGAGAGGAGAAGGGGAGGGGAAGGGAGGGGGAAGGGAGGGATAGGAGAAGGAGGTACAACTCACTTAAGGTACAATGACCAGGTTCAAATTATCCTACTTTGGATACATTATATGAAAATCCAGTTCTCTAGAAAAGGCGCTAATGCTGGGAAAGGTAGAAGGAAAGAGAAGAAGAGAACAACCGGCAGCAGGGTGGATGGACTTAGTTAAAGTGGGGATGAATGCCCTGTTAAAAGACCTGAAACATATTAGGACAGATTATTATGAAGAAGATTGATCTGTGTGGTTGCTAGGAGTGGAAACCACTTGATGGTCTACAATGCACCAGTAGCCATTACATAAGCAACATGGAGAAAAACTTGGCCCAAGGAATTGAAATGCTAAGTGAAACTTTGGCCCCTCCCATGAAAAATATTTAAATTGGGGGGCAGATCGGTGCCCCTGTGATGGCTTAGCCTTCTGTCCGATCCATGTTTGTTCACAAAAAGAGATTTTGAGTACTGCAAGGAATATTTTGGCTTCATCCGGCCTCACCAGTAGGATTTATGCAGGGACCTTAGTAAATTTGATTTCTTGGATACGGAAAGCAAAACAAGGCTTAATGTTGCTTTTATAGCTCATTCTTTAAATTTAATTTTAAATTGACCTGTTTGTGTTTATAATTCTTGCTGAAG
>NC_045553.1:40084439-40176939 GCF_009769535.1 Thamnophis elegans
TGCACATCGTGCATTATCCAAGTTGCCGTCAACATTACATGCAAGCTGGAGAGAAACTGAGGATCACAGGAAGCTGCTTTTTATCAAGTCAAATCGCATGTCCTTCTACGCAGGCGCCAATTTCAACTAAGGCTTGTTAATCTTTCTATATGTAGCAACACTTCACTATCAAGCATCCCAATTTTACTGACCGGGACTGATGGAGTTAACACTCAGCAACATCTGAGGAACTGCAAACCCTAATTTATGCAAAAACTGGCTGGATAGCCGCCCGCTCCTCTCTTATCTGGATCTGTTAAGAGGCTGAATTGCCTTATCTTTCACATGCAAAGCATGTGCTTTAACTAAATCAGAGAGCTGAAGAGCTCTTCCCTGATTTAAAGTTTCCTTTCCCAGATAAGGTCAAGCTCTAGTTGATGACTGGATCCAAACCCACAGCCTGTCAACAGGCTATTATTGTTGTTAACATAGCAAATAAACGCTGATCTGTCCTAACTAGGGAGGACATTATGCAAGACCAAGGCGTGAATGGATGTCCAGCCAGCCATGGATGATTGGGCGCAATGTGTCAAAAAGATTACTGAGATACCAACGGGATTTCGTTACTATGAAGCTGGCCCTAATTTTACGATGTCTCCCTACATTAAAAACAGCCATCTTCTTTGACTGCTTCCTTGTACAAATCCTCCTGGGATTACTTTACTGCAGAGGAAGGACAGTAAAATGTTTAATGCTTTTCAACATTAAAAAAAAAAAGGCAAAAATTCTGACACATCTACAGCGGAGCAAAGCTGTTACTTCTCTCTCCAGGAGAAATGTGGTAATAATCCACGTAGAGGAAACTCCTCTTGGGGAGGGAGGAAAGAATATATATATTTTTAAAAACCCAACATATTTCCTACAAGCAATTTGGAGGGACCAGAAATTTATTAACAGCCCAGGAAAGACTTGTGTAATTTTTGCGGAACTGGCAGCTCAGCTCCAGCCGAAAGACAAGAGCTACACTTACTTAAGAGAAACAAATTCCACGCATATTTCTTTCTATACTGCAGAAATTTAGAGACACACTACCAGGGGTGGGTTCCTGCCAGTTCTAACCTCTTCTATAGAAGAGGTTCCACAAATCTACAGTGCCGTTTAGAACCGGTTCCAGCTCCCGCCCCCCGCCCGTCCACACATCAAGATGAGGAGTGAGAGGAGGAATTCTGGGAGTTGAAGTCCACAAATCTTAAAGCTGTCAAGTTTGAACACCCCTGGGTTTTTTTCCCCTAAAGGGTAAGGGGTGCAAGGGTCTTGTAACTTGACAGCTTTAAGACTTGCGTGCTTCAAATGGCAGAGTTTCTGAGCCAACATTTTGGTTGCTAAGCAAGAATGTTGTTAAGTGAGTTTCATCACATTTTACAAGTTGACCACATCCACCCAGTCACATGACTGGCACTCCCACTCGGTCACGTGGCCATGTGATTCCCACCCAGTCACATGGCTGGCAAGCCACTCCCACAAAGCAGGCCACACCTACAGAATAAGTTCTAAAAAAATTTGAAACCCACCACTGTTCACTACCCATCGCAATACAAAGTCACTGACAGTAGAATAGCTAGTAGATTGAAGTGGAGTTTTACAACAGAAATCTTTCTGGCAAAGCATTACAAGGTTCTAATTACACAATGGATACCTGAAAATTAGGGTAGAACAATGTTTTAAAATAATTTCTCATTACTGTGTTGTTCCACGGTGCATTTTTACAAAAGGTCTAAGCCTCTTAAGTAAATGATTGTCTAAAGCAGTAATACCTGGGCATATACCTCTATATCTGCCACCCTCCCTTTACCATCTTTCTTATTTGCCACTCTTTAAATGCCATTATGTGGTGGCTCAGTAGCTAAGAGGCTGAGCTTGTCGATCGGAACAGTCGGCAGTTCAGCGGTTTGAATCCCTAGTGCTGCGTAATGGGGTGAGCGCCCATTACTTGTCCCAGCTTCTGCCAACCTAGCAGTTCAAAAGCACGTAAAAATACAAGTAGAAAAATAAGGACCACCTTTGGTGGGAAGGTAACAGCATTCTCAGCCATTGGTGTTTAGTCACGCCAGCCACATGACTATGGAGACGTCTTCAGACAGTGCTGGCTCTTCAGCTTTGAAACGGAGATGAGCACTGCCCCCTAGAGTCGGGAACGACTAGCACATATGTGCGAGGGGAACCTTTACCTTTAAATGCCATTAACTAGCTTCTTAAGGGCCTTTTATTCAGTAATCCTATAGACAAGGAACCAGTTTCATTTGGGATGTCAAGTCTTAACACTTTTTGCTCAAACAATCCCCTGAATGGACTTTATTGCTCTGTGCAGGTCGATATTTTAACCATTATTGTATAATGGATTTTATTATTATGTTTATTTTACACTTTTCATTGTATCTATATTCGTAAGTCGCCCTGGAATAGTGCCTTTAAAATGGAACTACAATTCAAAGAAGTTTTCTTTCTCATCTACACAAGGGCCTTTTCCTTGCTGTCAGCTTTATTTCTATACATCAGTCTGAAAACAATCATGGTTTTTAAAAGCTCATCTCCAATAGAAACATTGAGGTATACACTTACACTCAAGAGTTTTTCAGTAGCCTGATTCCAATACCTCTTGCTTTTATAACTGTGCTAGCATATACAAACAGATAAGGTACATGCATAAGGCATTTTAATAATACATATCAATGCATGTGGGTATTAGAAACACATGTAAATAAAATTACATGCAAAAGTACTATTCCACCTAGCCAGTCTTCCTAATGCTGTCATTTCTTTGCAGTTTAAGAAACCACTATTTGAAGCAATATGAAATCCTGATATTAATTCTATTGATTACCTCTGTATTTTATCAATAACTCTGATTATAGGCAGTGCATCAAAAAAATCAGTCATCAAAGGGTTAATCTTCAAACCGAAGAGAGGAAACGAAAATGGATTTTTCCCCTCTCAGCTTTTATAGCTGAGGTTCATATTTTTTAAAAAAGATCTTGCTACAACACTAAGTAAAAGCACGGATGGAAGTTAATAAAATGTATTGATTCTCTTAAAAAGCACCTTTAAATGCTGCCACACTCAAAATATGTCCCTGCTGCTTTCTATCGCTGAGATCCTTCGCTGTGAAAAGACTTCTGCCCCAAAGATGCTTTTAAAAGCAACTCTCCAGTCTACGCTTCTCGCTACAATGACCGTTTTATTTCCATGGCTGGAATTTCAAACAGAGGCCTATGAATTCCAAGACAGTTCCAGCAACTAATTGGGGAAAAGAAAAGAAAAGGGGAAAAAAAAAAACCTTCCAGGCATCAGCTCCAAAATGCAAGAACTCCAGCCGGTTGTGAAACCCAAATTAAAAACCTCACTTTCCATCCGGCTGCCCCTTTCCCTAGTTCCGAGGTCCCTCGGGACGAACGTACCTATGAAGAGGGACAGAGATGTCCCTGGGTCCCCCCGTTTGCCTTTTCCAAGCTGCCCATTTCATGCTGAATTTGCGCTGTGGAGAAATCGGTGCAGTTCCTTTCGGGGGTTTTCCCCCCCTCCCCTCCTCACTTACGCTCTTGCTATGAAAAAGTCCGGCCAGATAAACCATGTAGCTTAACGAGTGCCAAGAGAAACAAGGGGAGGGAGGAGATACATGCAGGACAGTGTTTCAGGCTAGACATTCAACTGGCTGCCACAATTTAAAAAAAAAAAAAAAAAGCAAAATAAAAGCAAAACTACCATCCAATGCCTGGAATTAAAAAGCACCATCTCGTTCTGTTCCATTTCCAAGGCTTGCTTCCTTTCTCTTGATGTTTCCCTGATCCATCTTTGCAAGCCAACGAAATCCCTTGAAATCGTGAAGGCTGAAGAGAGTGCAACTGAGGCCAGTATTGCCTGGCCTTAACATCTCACCATTAAAAAAAAAGGGGGGGGAAGCAAGCACTACTGCCGCCTCACAGATTATATTGGAAAATAAATTAATAATGTTGCAAGGTCTGCGTTTTTCTGCGGCTGAAAATCCAAACAAGCTGCCAGAAACAGGATCTTCCAGAATATGACCAGAATATGGTTAATGGTTCATAGACAATATTTTAGCATGATGTAACTAAAACTAGAAAAATAAAATCGAGAACTGAAAAATCGGCATATCTCGCTTTGAAATAAAATGTCTTTCCCATTATGGACGCAATTGGTCTCTTATTCTTATTAACCATAGCCTTGTGGGAACTCAAATGGATTAATTGACTGACTGACTGACAGGAAATAACAGGGCATCAGTTTAAAATCAATAAAAAACCAAGAAGACTCCTGAAAATTTGTGCTTTTTTTAAAAAAAATATATTTTATTTTGGCAGTAGAAAGATATGAAGATCCAGATAAAATTTCTTGAGCAACCTGTTCCAAAATGGATCTCACTGCTGATATGTTCCTATAAAGCAGGGGCATCAAACTCAAGGCCGGATCCAGCCTGCAATGTGGTCAGATCTGGCCCATGGGGCCGTCCCGGAAAATGTAAGGGGCCGGTCATTATCGCTTTGGCCCGGTCTACCCAATGCAAAGAGGAAACAGGCCAGAAGTTTGGGGAATGGTGTCAAGCTGGCCATGTCCACCCAGCCAGCCATGCCCCCCAGCCCCGCTCCCCCCCCCCCGAGGTCAACCACAGCCTTGATGTGGCCCTCAATGAAATTGAGTTTGACACCCCTGCTATAGAGAGACACTAACTACCAGAAGAGTGGTGGGCTCAGAAGAAAAAGCCTCTAAGGCAGACCTACAACCAAATATACTGCATGAGTATTTTCCTTTCTTTCCTGTAGCTCAGGATGTTATGCATTGCCCTCTAATTAAGTAATTGCGGGTTTTTTTTAAAAAAAATCAAACATCAAATTATTTACAAAGCAGAAGCAATAATCTAACCATATACATATCGCTTTGTATATGTGTTGAACAGACTTTTCACTTAAAGAGGCATTTTAATATCTGTCTGAGTACTCTCATACTTTAAAAAACACTGCATTGATCTACTGCCTTTCATTGTGAATGCTCAGAAACCTGATACAGAATTCTGCAAACCCCTTTTTATTTAAAAATGTAGGGATGTTTTGATAAAAGAATTACTTGATAGAATAAAAGCAATTCGAGCGACAATTTAAAAGACCAAGAGAAAATCTTACAAGAGCTTATTGCTTGGGTTGGTCTTAATTAGTAGTCTCAATATCTGTGTTTTGAATTTTAAGATGTCAAGGTCTCCAAGCACCAAATATGCTGTCCTCTGGGAGTTTTATCCAGCTAGAATTTCATATGCATGATTTACGGTAAATGAATTTTTCCCCCTTTTTAATCTTACAACCAAGTATGGGAAGATATAAGCAGAAACCCAGAAATAAATTTAAGGTCATCAACTGTACTTCAGAGCTGATCTTCATTTTCAACCATAAAATTACAACTTCCTATTAGAATAACCTGGAATGATGGGACCTATTCTTCTTCTTCTTCTTGTGCCATATCTGTTATGAGACATTGGCGATCATGTTGGCGATCCTATTTTTATCAACAGCCGCAAAAAAAAAAAAGTGCTGCTAAGTTTCATCCAAACCAGCCCCTGTGGCTGATCTTTTCCATTAGGAAAGAATGAAAACATTTTCTAGTATTTTCTTTCCCAAAGTATCACCGATGCAATCGTACATTTTAAAAAAATGTCATCGTTTTCACTAAAAATTTTAAAAATGCAAGATTAGCAGACTCAACATCTCTGACTTACAAAATTTTAGGATTGGGGAGAGAACAGCACCCACCCACCCCAGCTATATGCTTCACACTCCCCTACTCTCCCATTAATAGATGTGAGGCTCAAGTAAAATCAGAGTTTGTTTTCTCTGAGTATAAATTAAGATTCTGCATTAACATCCAGGAAGCAGTTAAATCAGGTCTGAAGTGGTTGCTAGGTTACAATGACTTTTTGGTAGGAATTTACTTCAATGAAACCATGCTGTGTTATCTTGTGACATCTTGAGAATGTCACTCCATAAAGAGGTTAAGTAGACAAAATAGTGTTGTTTTTTTTAAAAACAAGCTCACTTGTATATTTCTTTCGCATTCTAAACCAGAAATAACATATCAAGCAACTCCCATCTCAGAAAGGTTTTTCTGTCTGCGCATGAGCATGCCTAGATATTTATGTATTTTGAAAGGAAGACTACTTTCCCTACCCCCAAAAAGCAATTTAGAAAGAGAGAAATGTCTCTTGATTCATTGAGAATATGGTTAATGGAGGCAGATGAGTATTTTCCTGTATAATCTTATTTGGGGGAGGATTGCCTTAAATTCAGATTCAGATTATGGCTGCGGGGCAGGGGGGGTATTACATGAGTATACAAAAAGAGACAGAATAGAATAGAATAGAATAGAATATAGAATTGAACTGAACTGAACTGAACTGAATTCTTTATTGGCCAAGTGTGACTGGACACACAAGGATTTGTCTTTGGTGCCTATGCACTTAGTGTACATAAGGAGAATAAAATACATTCATCAAGAATAAAAAGATACAACACTTAGTCAACATTATAATAAGCTATCAAATCGTATTAGGAAACAAATTAAACTGCAAACATCTAGATTATCCAGGAGATCCTTTAGAGATCTAAAAACAGACACTGTACACGTCTTCAGACTCTGGAAATCTTTTTTTTTCCCCTGTTGCCTCCTTAAGTGAGCATTCATTTCTTCCCTGTTAAATCCGCATGACTCAGAGATGCCATTTCAGCCCCAAACCTAAGTTTAGCCACATCAAGCTGAACCAGAATATTTCAGAATAAAAACTCTGGGGTGCGGGCGGGGTATCCAGTTCCTCCTAGTTGCAGTGTTCAAACTACCCTCCATAATTAAAATGAAATATTAGGTTTGTCCACATGGAATAATTCCCAGGTGGAAATCTCATAGTCGTGTTTTTTTTTTAAAAGCAATAGCAATAGCAATAGCAGTAGACTTATATACCGCTTCATAGGCCTTTCAGGCCTCTCTAAGCGGTTTACAGAGAGTCAGCATATTGCCCCCAACAATCTGGGTCCTCATTTTACCCACCTCGGAAGGATGGAAGGCTGAGTCAACCCTGAGCCGGTGAGATTTGAACCGCTGACCTGCTGATCTAGCAGTAGCCTGCAGTGCTGCATTTAACCACTGCGCCACCTTGGCTCCTGCAAAGGGCATTATAGAAAGCAATACTTGCTCCCAAAGAAATGAATTTCATATTGGGATACTGAATTTTTTCCCCCTCCAATTATTGACAACAGCTTATAATGCAGAGGTCACCAACTGGTGGTCCATGGACCACTGGTGGTCCGCGAGAAAATTTTGGTGGTCTGCAGAGAAATTATTTGCATTTTTACATTGCACCAAATACTATTTATCTTTTATCATATTAGTGGTCCGCAGGATTTAAAATTATGAATTTAGTGGTCCCTGAGGTCCGAAAGGTTGGTGATCCCTGCTCTCATGGACATTTTACCTCTAAGGAAGCCCTTACGCATTCAGGCAGGCATTATTCTAAATATACAGGCTTCACAGCATGATGCTGCTTTATTGAATTAATTGGAATCTCAATTACCACATTCAGGATTTGATCACCTGTCTAGTTTCCACATTACGCTATGACCAACTGCAGGTTTTCAAGCCACCACTGTGGTGTTGAAGTAAAGATTAACCCATTATCCCTTAATTGACTTTTGAGCCTCAAGATATAATTGGCAATTAGTTAGGGGACCAGCTGTATTTGGGGAAGTGATTTTATGCTTCTCAGATTTCGGCTCCATAAAAACCGGAGCCTGTGCTCTCTTATTAGGAAGCAAGTTCCTAGTGAGAGTTCAGAAGCTGTAGAAACAGAGAAGATTACCCATGAAAGGTAAGGCTGCATTTTATCAAGTCTGACCCAATTATTTCATAGTGAGGGCCATGTACACTTTTTGGGAGAGGTTTGCAACTGTCTACTCCCAGGATTTTTTTTTAAGTTCCCTGTCTAGCCTATGGCTCTCGTATCTAATAATCTCCATACATACACCAGTCTGGTCCAGATTTCTGAGGGTGGTATGGTAAATTGAAGTTGGCTCTGCTTCAGCAGAGCTGATAATTGCAGTAAAGACCAGAGAATCATGAATAGACCACTTCCTTGGAACCTTTCTGGATAAGCAAAAGATGGAGATCACCCATATGTGCTCTGGGCAACTTCTCTTCACAAGAAGACCGCAGGACAGTGAGTTTGAGCACTGGGATAGGACAGGATCAGCTATTGTACTTGCAATTGTGGTAGAGTCTTTAAAGGACATTAAGTATACAAACCTCACTTTCTAATCACTTTCAGAAATTACCAATGAACCATCTTACAAATATTAAAAGATCTTTGAACGTGAGTTTGAAAAGACTTCAGAAAAATCTAGATAAGTTTATCTTCAGAACTTAACTTAGCAATACCAATAGCAGTTAGACTTATATACCGTTTCATAGGGCTTTTAGCCCTCTCTAGCCGGTTTTACAGAGTCAGCATATTGCCCCCAACAATCCGAGTCCTCATTTTACCCACCTCGGAAGGATGGAAGGCTGAGTCAACCTTGAGCCGGTGAGATTTGAACAGCCGAACTGCAGAACCGCAGTCTGCTGAAGTAGCCTGCAGTGCTGTACTCTAATCACTGCGCCACCTCGTTCTTAAGAACTTAAGAAAATTTTAAACAGCAAAAAACTTAAAGATTTTTGCCTAAGAAAATGATAAATGGATTAAGTGTCCAGATAAATTTGGAATATTGCCTTTTACTATAGGTTTTTTGGAATCAACTGTAACAAATAAAAAGCTCCTTTTGGGAAAGTGACATAAAGAAAGGTAGTGATTTTAGAAATTGGACACTAGAGGGGACAAAAGAATCTAAGCAGAAGGGGGAAAAAACACCCTTGTTGATGTCAGTTAATACTAGGACCTACAAAATGACACAAAACATTATAACATTGGAAATATTAAATGAGATCTCAGAAGAATGGAGCCACAAATTAGAAACTGAAATATGAATGCTGTCAGTAATGATGTCTGCTTCTAGAGATAAGACTACAAGATGTTAATGAAGGAATGACCGATGTGGAACAAATTTTATTTGACAAGACAGAGGAAATACCAAAACTGGAATTACAAATGACAGACCAAGAGAATGATTTGAAAAAGCAATCTTTACTGGATGTACAAAGGAAACTGACCGAAGTTTTAAATTAAAAGGGGAATACAAATGATAAATCAAGAGAATGAACTAGAAAATGTTTTCTCATTTATGAAAAGAGGCCTGTTAAAAAGCTATTTTTATTTATTCTATTCAGTCGTTTGATTCTTTCTATCCTAAGGAAATGCGGCTTGTAGATATTAATGTTACCTATTTGCAAGATATTAAAATATCAACATTATGTTGCCTGCTCACTTCATATTAACCTGCATGACGCTTGTCTTTATATCCTATATATAATTTACCTTATTGCTACTGCTTTTCTGGCTTCATCGACTTCTACATAATCTACTTTGTTTCACATTCATCTTGCATTTTTGTTATTGACTGCAATTTATTATTTATTTAGGAAACCAATTGATAAGCCATCATCTCACAGACACGCGACTCAAGTTGGCATCCAACACAGCTAAAAAAACAATAAACACATTTAAAAAGTATAAAAACCATCCCAAAATAAAGAACAATAGATGTTAAAAATGGTGAGAGATGTTGAAAGCCAAATGAAATAAAAGGCATGGGTTGTGTATATAATATACTTATGCAAGTAAACACTCCATAAATCATTTTATCCATGAACCGTGCTCCACGTAAGAGAAAATTACAGCCCATGCACTAGACCTATTTCCACAGGAAATATTATTCAGATTTCAGCAGCCATATAAATAGGGTCCTTTAAAGGAGGAGGATCTGAATGGTGCATCTGTTTGAGTATGTCTACAGGGCATGCCTGGCAATAAATCTTTACCCTTGAAAGGTATCAACCAAAATTGCTTATTAATATGACTCCTCACACTGAGGGAAAGAAGCATCGGCTGGACCTGAGGAAAAAATAGATAAGCAAAATAATGAATGCAAAGCAAGTAAGATGCAAGATGTATGCCTGCCTATCACCGTGACAACAATGTTTATGTGATGAGCAATTTGCTATTTCTGTGGCAATGCTTTCCATACGCCCCAAAATTCAGTACCAGAATTCATTTAGTCCATTAGCCATATAGGCAAAGAGAAATTGCCACTGGCCCCTCTCTACAGTCTTAAAAAGGTTTTGTTTTGCTTCCAGCTGTTGACTAAGATGCATCTCCAAGAGCTAATAAACTCTTAAGGCTCTTTCCAGCAACTCCATCCAAACAGTTACTGACTCCCATCTACAGCAATAGCATATTTCCATCACAAGGGTCTAGGAGGAGGAGGAGGAGGAGCTGTGCAGGCGCTCTCTTGATCTTTCCGGTGGCCGATTATCATCCTTCTCATCACTATGGAAACCGATATTCTAAGGAACACTGCCAGAAGCCCATCACCTCCAAACTTAACCCCGGAGCTTGCAAAATAGGCAAAGATCGCTTCAAGCTCGCAAACTGAATCAGCCATGTGACCCAGAGAAATATAATTAGCCACACATTTACACACACACACACACACAGACAGACAGACAGACACACACACACACACACACACCCCAGCAGCAGTTTACTACTATGGAGAAAAAGGCAATCTACATTTCCCTTTATTTCTTTGGGCTCTTCAAGATCACAGAAGGCTTTGGGGAAAGTGAGTGTTGAGGTCAATGGAGGCCCTCAATTAATTTTTGTTCCTCAAACCAATTAATTCATGCAGTTGCCCATATCCCAATCGCTCCCTTCTGGGGAAAAGCGGAGCAGCTGCCAGAACAAATGCCGCCTAGCAGCTTCAGCAACTGTGTACAGACCTTTAGAGACTTAATTTACCCAAAAATTTAAAAAAACCACCCCAAAACTGGAAATCATTCAAGTTGCTTCCATGCACCTCTCGCCGTGTCTCCCAGAGCCCGGATCACTTTGGAGAGAGGAATGTTGCTAGGAGAGTCAACGGGGGGGGGGGGGGGGAAGGGGGGGGGAAGCAGTTGAATGGATGCCAACAAAACGGCAGGGATAACAGAATAAAACTCTGAGAAAAGCCCCTGGCACAAGGAGGACGACACCCTGGCCTTGTTCACATATAATGATGTTAGGCCGGAATGGTTAACAGATTTATGAAGCCCCAAATCAGCTATCGTGGTTTAGCTTTTCAAGCAGATCAGGCTGATCTATTAAAAAAATCTGAAAAGTCAGACAATCTCTGCTACGGTATATTTGTATGAGCCCCGGTGGAGGAGTGGTTAGAATCCGGTATTGCAGGTTAATTCTGCCAACTGCCAGCAGTTCGATTCTTACCGGCTCAAGGTTGACTCTGCCTTCCAACCTTCTGAGGTAAGTAAAATGAGGACCCAGATTGTTGGGGGCAAGAGGCTGACTCTGTAAACTGCTTACATTATGTCAGCTGAGGTGGCACAGTGGTTAGAGGGCAGTACTGCAGGCCACTTCGGCTGACTGCTAGCTGCAGTTCAGCAGATCGAATCTCACCAGGCTCAAGGTTGACTCAGCCTTCCATCTTTCCGAGGTAGGTAAAATGAGAACCCAGATTGTTGGGGGCAAAATGCTGACTCTGTAAACCGCTTACAGAGGGTTGTAAAAGCACTATAAAGTGGTATATAAGTCTAAGTGCTATTGCTAGTGCTTAGAGAAGGCTGTAAAGCTATCGCTATTCACAAAAAAATGTGATAACTAAAAAAACTGGTGTCAGGCCTGCAGCGGTTCCTTTAAGAATCCTTTAAGAATTTAAGAATGTGCCTACCACAGTCTCATTGGGGGGGGGGGGGAATAGCAAGGGGTAGAATGTGTTGTTTTCAAAATAAAAAATTCCTTTCTAGAAGCTCAAGGTCATCTTTTGTCTCTGCACCTTTGCACCTAATCGGAAGCAGTTGGGCGTAGGTGCTAGCGTGGAAGAAGAAGATCGGACCATGTGATGGATTGTAGGTGTGGGGACAAGATCATGAACTTTTAGCTGGGTGGGATTCTGATGTAACTTCCAGAATTGGGATTTCATAGCATAATGCCAAGATGTCCGATCTATTAAATTGGAACTTTAAGTATCGTTTTGCTTTGGACTCTGATGTAATTCTACATGATACTTGGAACGTTGACATTCTTGACAACTGGCTTACAATGGCCTGACTTCAATTACCTCCCAAGCCACCCATAAAACCTAAAACAAGTTGCAGGTCCAGCACTTATTCAATAACCACTGATGTATTTAATGGTCTATAAAAGGGGAGTAGCAGCATGACGTTCCTATAGTAACTTCTGCCTACCTGACAGTTATATCCATACAGGTGATCCTCAACTTACAAATGGTTGGTTGTTGTTGTTTTTTTTCCAAACAATGCTCCTTGGAAAAAATGACTTACAAACTGCCAAAGCATTTCTGACCGTCACACCACCCGCAGTCATATGATCTCAATTCCAGCATTTGGCAACCAGCTCACATTTACCACTGGTTGCAGCATCCTACAGTCATGTGGTTGCAATTTGCAACATTTTTTGCTGATTTCAGGTAAGAAACAACACCATCTTCCATTGGGGAAGTGAATTGATGACTGCGTGATTTGCTTTAAAAAAAAAACCACTGTAAAAATAGTTATAAAACCAGGTCCGACTCAAGTTATGACGACAGAAATTGCAATGCCAATTGTGGTTGGAAATTGAGGGTGTTAGTACTTGATGTCTTTTATGTTAGTACTTGAAATCTTTTCTGTGTCTATTTCAGTCTGTTTTTAGTCTCCAAATACTACCTGAAATCCTGTATTAGCAGAAGTGTGGTTATATTAATCACAGCATCCCTTCTCTTTCTGCAAAAGTAAATCAAAACCCATCGCTAACTCCTTTTGTAAAACAAATAAATCTGAAATCTAAGTTAGTTCTGTGGAACAGTTATCTGCTTTCTCAACACTGGGCGGCAGCAAACGGCAAAGAATAAAGTTTTTCTGCTGGATGCGGAAACGTAAATCATGTATTCTAATTCCTTAAATATGCATCAGAATAGACACATGCAAAGCAAAAGTTAACATCACAAAAATGATATGTTGAAAGTGATTCGGTGAGCTTTTTTTCTTTTTCTTTTGCTAACTGGAGGAAAAACACATTTTCTCTTCTGATCATTGAGCAAAAAACAAAGTAGGATATAAAAATGGAGATCATTATGGAAATGATCCACTCTTCTTTTTTTAGTAGTTCAGTGGAAAGATTGCTATACTGGTTTCACCTGCTATCTGGTGCCCATCTGTACCATTTACAGACATTCATCATCATCTGGAGATTTAGGATGAAATGCCAACCATAACTTGCTCTTCATCCCAGGAAGCAGGAAGTCTGCAATATTCATGAACTATTTCAGGAAGTAGCTTTGGAACTAATAAAAAGAAACAGGTTAAGGCTTAATCCAGATGAAATAGCTCTGATACTAAGAACAGGTCAATCTGAACAGACCTTTATACACGATCACAGACGGCATTATATTCCACCTGAAGGATCGTGTATACCATTCAGAACTTCTGCAGGATCCCAGTGTTGCTTGAGAAAATTGAGGCTAAGAAATTATCTGATTGGGCCAGCAACAGCTCCCTAGATCCTGACTTGCCACACAAATCCATACGCCAATGAAATCTAAGATGGATTAATACTAGGGACTGAATTTTAAGATCATGTGAAAATCACAATGGCTGCCCAATGCAGCCACTTGCCCTAATGGAAATTATTTTTAGTCAGATTAGATAAAACTGTACTGTACTGCTTGTTCTTTTTAAAGATGGTAACCCGAAATGGTTCAGGCTTGGTCAACTTTGTCTGTGTCAATCTGCCTATAATCTGCGATCAACTGGCCTCAGTCTATATCAAGGGTGGGCAATTAATTTTCCCAAATGGCCACATGGAAAGGTGGTCTGTTATGGAGATACCGTGGAGAATAGCAGCTGACGTTAAAATAAAAGCAATGCAGTTGTATTGTATGGATAGCATATACTTATTTATATCTGATTTCTAATTTCTGATTAACCTCATGTAGGCCGGACAGGGACAGTCAAAAGGCCAGATGTACCGGGGGGAGGGGAGACAGCATAAAAAGCCCAGGTCTGGTCTATTTGTTCAGTTTTTGAGAACAACGACAGTAACAAATGCATTTATTCTCAATTTCATTCACTACTAGTTGATAACCTGGCGTTGCACAGGTATTTATTTATAAGGGGAAAATGTCCAGACCAAACGTAATTTCTAATGTTGGATTTTCCCTCTTACCAGTGGGAAACCCCTTGTGGAGTACTGTGAAGCCATTACCATGGCAACTCCACTGCACTGTACAGTAGAAGCCATGTTATAGCAGTACAGTAGAAGCCATTTTAAGGCACAATAGGCTGTAACTTAACAGAACACACACACTGAGGGGTTTTAGGGGTGTCTTACCCCCACAGTATTTGTTTCCAGAGAGTAAGTCATCTGTGCACCAGGTTTGTTGAAATTGCTTGAGGCGTTCCAGAGTTATACTGGAACACACACACACACACACACACACACACAGAGTGAGAGAGAGAGAGAGAGAGAGAGCCATTTAGATAGATAGATAGAAGATAGATAGATAGATAGATAGATAGATAGATAGATAGAGACAGACAGACAGACAGACAGACAGACAGACAGACATATTGATTCATCCAACAGCATTAAGAAAACTTCGTTAGTTCCATTCTCTCCAACAGCATTAAGAAAACTTCGTTAGTTCCAATCTCTCCTCTATGACTTGCATTTTACTTGTAGTCCTTTTGACGCAACTACAATTTATGAAGAATAAAACCAAAATGAATCACACTCCTACGTGTAAGCCCAGATATAACTATCCTTCACTTCTAGACATCACCAGTTTTCTTAGCAATTAAGAATGAAATGTACTGCAATTGTTAAGAATAACCAGAGTCTATAAATGGAGAGAAAAAAATGTCAATCAAGATGAAACTTGTTCTTCCTTTTTAAGCCAACAGAAAATACTAAAATTGCTGTCTGAGGAAGCAAGGAATGAATTCCATGTGGAAATATCTCCAATGAATTGAGCGAAATTAAATGGCCCGGTTTGACTGCATTTTTTTTTCTGCAGTATCATCACGTATTGGAATTTTCATCCTTCCCATTCCCTCTTTGCTGCTTTCTGCCTTTTATACCGCTGGGCCCTTTTCAACAGCCATTTCGCTGAGCGTGATACTTACAAGCCACGAATAAAAGAAGAATTATTTATAACAGTGTGACATTATCTGACGGAATCAAATTGTGCTTTCAAAAGGATCTCCTTGCATCTTGCATCGTATTTACTGAGCATTGAGAAAGGAAACCTTTATAATGCGAGAAATAAATTATTTTTCCGCGTCCACACTACTGCTTTGCAGCAAATCTCTTTCTTACAAAACTGCACACACTCCAGTCCTTTTGACATTGAGGAGAGGGGTAATTTAAATTCCCAGCTCTTCTTACATTGGTAAAATTGAGGGCTGCTTTATTAGGTGCCAGGAGACTTGGGAGGCCCAACCAACATGAAGTTCTTTATTAAAGAATCTTACTTTCTCTACGGGACGAAGAGAAATTAGGTCAAGTGAAATATATAAAGAATGGCAGAGGGGTTTCCTCCCCCCCAACTTTCTGAGGAATGCCAGCAACTCTGCTTTTGTTGCTAAGAAGCTGGAGAGAAAGAGAGAGACCAGCCAGATTTCTTGTTTTAAAAAGCCCATGAAATACAAGAGTGTCCCAATTCAGACACAACATATTGTATAAAGTAAGTTTCCTTCGTTTCACAGCAAAAACAATTCACTGTTAACTGCTTGCTACCTACCGGTAATTTTTTCACACTAATTTTCTATTTGGTTAAATAAGGATGACTTGAACGAAAGTTTTTTTGTTTTTCATTAGCAAAGCTCATATTCCAAGATAATATTCATTCATTCATTCATTAGAATTTGTCAAAAATGAGAAGAAGAATAGAAGAATAAAAGTACACCGACAGGGATCAGGGGTGGGTTTCAACCAGTTTGCGGCGGTCCCCGCGAACTGGTTGGTCGGCAAACCCGGAAGTAAGTAACTTCCAGGAACGTCGAAGGGTCCACCCCCCCGCCCGCGCTCCTTACCGGTCTTTGAAGGCTTCTGTGCTTCCACGCAGGCGCATGGCACATACAGCGCCTGTGCGATTCTCTACGAGCAGCTGGATGGCACAAACAGCACCTGCACGATTCTCCGCGAGCAGCTGGAGCATCGCGCAGGCGCTAAGACGCATGCGCGAACTGCGCACGTGCACGCCGCTGGCCCCGTTCCAACCGAACCGGTTGGAATGGGATTAGCAACCCACCACTGACAGAGATGATAGGCACGTTAGTGCACTTATGGACGCCCTCTCTACTAACCACTTAGGTATGATGTAAGGTCCACAGAAGTCAATTTGTGACTGAAACTGTGAAAATTTGTAGCTGAAAGAACTGAATCAGGTAGAGCATTCCAGACTTCGACAAACTCCATTACAGAAATCATATTTTTTAACAGTCAAGTTTAGAACAATTTACATTAAGTTTAAAGAGGTTGATAGCACTTGCATTATTGCGATTAAAGCAAAAAAAGTAAGAGTTTCATTTCAAAAGCAGTTTATCATGTACTACTATATCAAAAGCCTTACAAAAATCTATGTAAATTGCATCTACAGCTTTGCCTTGATCAGGATATATAGTCCAGATGTTTTTACAGTGCAAAAGTTGTAGATTGGATGAATTTTTTTTTTCTTAAAGTCAAACTGTTTGTCGGATAGCAAGTTGTTTTTCTCTAAGTGGTGAACAATGGATTGGTTTATAATTGATTCCATAACTTTAAATGTAGCACAACACAAAGAGATTGGTCTATAATTTTCACCCTTTTTAAAAATTGGTGTAACTATAGCTGATGACCATGGATAAGGCAGAGAACAAGTTCAAAATGATACTTTGAAAATTGTACACAAAGGTTCAGCTAGGATGGTAGCAAGTTTTTACAAGAAAAAAAAAGCACATAAACCATCTGGTCCTGTGGATAGCGACGGTTTTGGATTAATTCAACATTATCTACTGTAAATTTAAATTTAATATTCAGCAGTTTGCTATTTGTGGTTTGACACCATTGCTATCCACAAAAACTGAACTGAAAAATGAATTGAAGAGATTGGCCTGGCCAGCACTGTCCTTACAATCAATTCCGTTTTGCCTTTTCAAGGGTGGAATCACTTGAGAGTCTTTAAATGTAGCTCAAGGTTGGACTGAGATCCTTGATGCTCTCTGGGCTTGGTTGTTTGCTTGAAGACATTTCATTACCTGACTAGGTAATATCTTCAGGGCTAGGGAATATGGGGTTTGTAAACAACCAACCTCAGAAAGCTCCAAGGACTCCAGAGCTAATGTTGTCACTAGCAAAAAAAAAAAACAAGCTCATTTGGTAAGTCAACATAATTAATCAAAGATGAATACACATATTAGCAAGTCGCTAACCTTATCAACCAGATATTTCTCCTACAAAAATGCCACCTCTGCTCAAACATTATTCCACCACTCTAGCAAAGGAAAGTCTACAGCACGTTAGATCTTTCATCTTCCCGCAAATTGAATTCAACATGACTCACACTGTGAGCAAGCATTTATACCTCTGCCAGGATGTATAGGCTGATGTATTAAAATCAGCGTAACTCAGCACTCATTTTTCATTTTGGACCGGTAAGCAGGGTTTTTAAAAAAAAAAAAAAAAAATTGCCAACCGTTCTGACAAGTTCTCCCTGGAACAAAAAGAAATACTGGCCAGTCGCCAATGTCCCCTCTGCGCTGAAGGTATTAAGAAAGTGATAACAGGGGCAGCTACGGACATTTGTTAACGGGGAAAGAAAAAGGCTATCTTCACTCGTCCTACTTGGCTTTCAGACAGAAGGTGTGACAAAGATGTTATAAAGTCACCACCACTTAGGGCCTCGATAATTGAAGAAGCTCCTCTCTCTGCGTTTAAGTCTGCTGAAAGGAGCTTTTTTTTTCTGTGTGTGTGGGGGAAAATGAGGGAAGTCAATCACACACCGCTATTCCGCAGCTTTAGAGATACAGATGCCATCGGCATTGTCTTGTTTATGATAAGCTAGAAATTTTATTTTTATTTATTCTGTGATTACTGAATTTCCTCAAAAAGAAAACTACTCTGCAAGAAAGGAATTAGAAAGAAAGAAAGACGATTAAAAAGAAGGGAAGAAAACACACCAAAGATGGCTTGTGGGAATCTTGCCAATCCATGTATCAGCAATGGGGATGTTCAGAAAGAGAAGTGAATAGTATTTTCAACTCCCCCTCCACCCCCACCAGGCTGCTTCCCCCATAGAGACACACTGAAGATATATACCATGTATTCTGCATTTATATCTACTAGCCTGGCCCTTTTTTGTTATTCTTCTTGTTAGCTTCTCCATCAACATTAAAAGTGATCCTGCTCAGTTTTGGTTCTGGCTTGCCATGCACATGTGCCTCAACTCTCTTCCCATGTTTTTTTTCCAATATTGTGTTGGGTTGGAATCAATAAAAGCAGAAATAAAATTCCTGTGAAATGCTCAACTTTCTCAATCTGCCTCCAGCCGGACATCAATTCTGGAGGTTCCCCTCCTCAATTTAATGTGTATTTTACATTTGTGTCACGTGTGCATGCCTCTCTGTATGCTGGTCAGAATCGTCCGCCCCCTCTCAAAGGAAATACGTTTGAAGTTGTATTCATCAAATAACTAATTAAAATTAAGTGCCTACAAAATAAAAGTTCCAAATTTACTGTATTTTTCGGAGTATAAGACTCACAGGAGTATAAGCCGCACCAAAATTTTGAAGAGGCAAAAAGTTTTTGCACTCTGCAGACCTCCCAAATATGGCCCGCTTTTCACGAAAATGGCCCCGTTTTTTTGTCAAAAACAAGGCATGCATAGCCTTTAGGAGGCTTATAGAGTGTTCCTGGGGGCTGGGGGGGGTGGTAAAAACGAGCAAAAAAGGCCCATTTTTCACTCATTTTTGCCCTCCCCAGCTCCCAGGAGCACTCTGGAAGCCTCCTAAAGGCTATGCACGACTATTTTGGTAAAGCGGGCATTCAAAGACGGGGAAGGATTAAGGATTTAAAACAGGACTGACAGTGCGCGGGGCAATGGGCAGGCATAACAGAGCCTGCTGATCCATAAATCACCGTGGAAGCAGGAAGTTTGGAAATGAAATACAAGATTGCAAAACAGGCAGAAGATAAACGTAAAGGACCATTCGGCGAGGTTAGAAAATATGTGCTAAAGACAAAGCATCTCCATGGCAACACTTGAAAGAAGTTTAACCCGATTTAACATTCTCACCTGTATATTGCCAAAGTCCACGTTTTCATAATGGAAGTGTGCACACTCTGCCATCTTTGGAAAATGGCCCTTGGTGAAGGACAATCTGAAAGACAGGTAAGAAGTTTGGAGTATGTTATTGCAGAAATCAGAACTGACACTTCAATCAAGTAAAGATTCTCCTGACATTGTCGACAGAATATCTTATCGGTATCAAATCCCACAGAACATGGAGTATCGTCTGTGTAACACAAAGAAACAACAAAGAAAAGGTTTCTAGGGAAGAAAGCAAATTATCAAGTATTATTTGTTGTTAGAAGACAAATTCCAGCTAAAAAGAGCCCACACCTGAAACTGAAATATGAAGGCAAGGAATTCGTCCTTTAATGCCAAGAAAGCTAGAAGACTGAAGGATAGAGAAGAAACATGAGTGAACTTCATATATCTATCCCAACTGACAGAAATTATCCGTGAAAATAATTAAGAGTCCATCAGTTCTATACTGGTAGATCTGGGAACCAAGCATGTGTTTTAATTATTTTCCAGCTTTGACTCGGGGTTACAAAATGATAGGTATTGCTGAAGCTATATTATACCAGTGCAGGAACTGTTTTAGTGTCCTGGAGCACATTTTTGGTGGTGGTGAACAAAGAGTGTTTGATCATCAGTCATTCTTCCCTTAGGACTTTAAAAGAAAAATGAGATTTAGCACCTGGTTTTTCCCCCCACAAGAAAACAGGGTCATCAGCTACTTTTGCGGAATCAGCACATGATTGATGAGAGAGTTCTGAACAAATCCATTCCTGGACAGTTTTCTGAACTTCAAATCATTACTGGAGCCCAAGATGGATCAAATACAAGTCCACCTTACCAGCAGATTAAATTGGAACAGAGGGGATTACAGAGGAAGAAAGGAAGTGAAACACAGTTCAAAAAAGGACCCTGTGATAGTTAAGGGCTGCGTTTCGCCATACTTTCCTTGAAAGTGACAGCGGGGAGGTTCTTTTTCTTATGTATAGAAAGGTTTATGCTTTGATTTAGCTAGCCATCGAGAGAAAATATAAACCTAAGGAAGCTAATCTAAAGCTTGTCCTGATGTCTGATTTGAGATAGGAGGCTCTGCTACCAAAATCAAAAGCAATGAGATAGAGTTGGCGCATCCCAATGACAAGGTTGCAGTTCAGATAAAGGTCTCTCTATCTGCGGAAGCCACTGCACCAAAGACTGGAGCCTGAGGGCACAGAAGATGAAAGCAGACGAGGCGGCTTTAAATAGCAGTTGGTACAGAGATCTGTTCATGATAGTTACTCTGGTAGCTGGGATGCAGCACAGAATCCCATGGTTCCCTCCCAACCCCTTAAACCGGTTTAAAAATCGGCCGTTTTAATTTGAGGAATCTGCACAATTGTAATAGGAGGAGGAAAAATAAAGCAGTACAACATCTATTGGCCTGCCTTGGGTTTCTAGAGGCTTAAAAGGGGGAAGAGAAGAGGGAGGGGAAGGCAGAAAATGTGGGCAGGCTTTCTGTTTAAGTCAGCATATTTACTTTGAAGTGGGGGAGTGAGGAGAGACACAATGGCTTAGCAGTTAAAGACCCTGAGCTTGTCAGCTGGAAGGCTGCAAGCCAGGTTTGAGACCCGAGCGCTGTGCAACGGGGTGAGTTCCCGTTCCCGCCCCAGCTCCTGCCCACTTAGCAGTTTGAAAGTATGCAAATGCGAGTAGATCAATAGGTACCACTTCGGTAAGAGGGTAACAGTGTTCGGTGAGCCTTTGGTGTAGAGCAGGGGTGTCAAACCCACAGCGTCACATTGTCATCACGTGCCTTTCCTCCCCCCTTCGCTAAACCAGGGGTGGGCATGGCCAGCGCGCGACGCATCTAGCCTGTGGGCCATGAGTTTGATGCCCCTGGTATAGAGCCATGGTATCACATGACCATGGAAAATGTGTTTGGACAACGCTGGCTCCCTCTGCCAAGAAACGGAGATGAGCACCACGCTCCAGAGACGGACACGACTAGACAGCTTTCATTTCTTATTGCCTTTGTGCCACAGGGATTAATTTCACCTACTCCGTCTGTATATTGACAACAAGTCAACCAGCACCTTGCAGTCAACATTTAGGAATGTCAAGAACATCACTGAAGTTGCAAGGATGAAACAAAACATCTTACTTTTTCACATTCTTCACTTTCATGCTAGCTGTGGTGCCGCAGGTCCGCAAGGATAACTCTCCGGAAATCTCAGGGATGTCTGCTCCTCTTGCCTGCAAAAAGAGGGGAGGGGGGGAGATGATTTAACTATTTAATTCATTTTCAGGAAATACAAGATACCAATTCTGCTACCTACAGATTAGCTGCTGCTGTAGGATTTGATCATCTTAAACATGGGTGTAATCTTTTACACTTCCAGAGGGAGGACGTGACTTGTCTCTACATGTACCAAATATTTTAACAATGTGAATGATGTGTCCAGACATCTAAAATAAGAAAAATCTGTGTATTTCTGAGCAAGTTTTGAGAAGTAGTGAAACAAAGAGGTATATAAATACTATTTGAAATGTATTTTAAACTTAGTTGGGTCATTGTATTATAACTATAATCCCTTAATGTTTTTTTTTATTAAAAGAAATAGAGGCAGAATACTTTTTTTAAAAAAAGTTGTAAATGACCCATATTAAATTCAGTCCTTATCTTTTTATCTGCAGCAATACCTATTTCTGAGTTGGACACAACAGACTGAAAAAGAAACTGTAAGTAGAAGACAGTTCATGGGAAGGAGGGGGAGGAATTGTTATCCTGTTTCCTACAATTGTCACTGAACTGTTTCCTATCATTGCCAAGCACCTGCTCATAACTCAGTAATTACTAGATAGATGCCCCTTGTAGAAAGTGCCGAGTATCAGCATAGCTTCCAATAGGCAGTTTTAATCTCCCTCTACTACAGGATGTAACATGGACACAACAATCATCTCCAAGCATCCCTTAGAGGCAGTTTCCAATTACAGCTGTATACCTGGATATCATTAGCCTGTTGGTAGTAACTGCACCCTCAAACAATGGATGATTTCTCTCACAAAAGCTTCATTTAAATGTTAAAAGAATAAAGAAGAAGGAAAGGAGCCATTCAATCTTAAATTCCTAACCAAACAGTTTTAAATGAGTCAGATCTAGAATTACCTCCATGGTGGTCATGGAGACTAAGAATCCTACCCTATAAAGGAATATAAACCCATCATTTCTTGGAACTTTTGGTTAAAGTCAGGAGTGAACCTGGCTTGGGAATGGTGAAGGAATAAGAGAATAATAAAGAATGACTTTCAGAAAAGAATAAAAGTAAAGGTAAATGTTGCCCTTGCACATATGTGCTAGTCGTTCCTGACTCTAGAGGGCGGTGCTCATCTCTGTTTCGAAGTCGAAGAGCCAGTGCTGTCCAAAGATGTCTCCGTGGTCATGTGGCCAGCATGACTAAACGCCAAAGGCGCACGGAACGTTGTTACCTTCCCACCAAAGGTGGTTCCTATTTTTCTACTTGCATTTTTACATGCTTTCGAACTGCTAGGTTGGCAGAAGCTCGGACAAGTAACAGGAGCTCACTCCATTACACAGCACTAGGGATTCAAACCGTCAAACTGCCGACCTTTCTGATGGACAAACTCAGGGTCTTAGCCACTGACCCACCGTGTTACAAAATAACAGAGTTGGAAGGGACTTTGTAGGACATCTAGTCCCACACCCCGCCCAAGCAGGAGACCCTACGCCATTTCTCACAGATGGATTAAGATTACTGTCCCATCCACAAAGCCACTTCAGAACCATATCCTCTAGGTCCAACCCCCTTCAAACGTCTTTTATTTACTCCATACCTCCGAAGTGGCCTGGTCATCTGACAAACCATTCCACTCTTCATTTAATTCCTATCCTCTTCCTCATACTTTCATTTCCAACTACTCATCGCTCTATGTTCTAACCGCCAACTTAGAGATGGGTCCGCATCTCTCTTGACTTCTTAATGGGGTGAAGTGGTATGGTACTCAGTCTCTCCCAGAAATCTATCCAAGAAACTGTGATGCAAAGCTATCAAAGATCTCCACCTTAATCATTAGAATTGGCGCTCCAGGCCTCCAAAGCCATCTGAATTTTACAGCAAGGCCTGTGGCTGCCATGGGAATCAGTTCCTGCAGGACGTCTATGGAGATTCTGAATCATCCAAGTTATGGTTGTCCCAAAAGTGCTTTTTGAAACGCAACTGGACTTTCTTGGGGTTTTTCCTTGAAAACTTTGTCAACCCTGAAGCTGACCTGGCTGTGGCCATTTTGAGGCTTCAGTGCTATCACAACAGGAGCTGTGGGAAAGGGAGGGGGAATAGAGATAGCTGGTGGGGGGGGGTAGCCAAAATAAAATACTTTCTCCTGGGAACCAAGGACATTCCCACCAGGTGTCCAGAAAGAGGGGGACTGGAGTCATCTAACAACTGGACTGTATCCTGATTGGACCATATGATTGATTGTTTGAAGAAAGTGAAAGAACTCTTAATTAGGTGAAAACCGTGGGAACATTTAGAGTCAGTTTTCAGCAGTTCATGCCAATATGAAATATCCAATAAATCTATTCTTTGCTCAACTGCCTCTGAGTTTTTGGAACCCTGACACAAAACCGACTCTTGACAAACGTTTCGCTTCTCATCCAAGCAGCTTCTTCAGTTCTGAAGTTCTGAAGAAGCTTCTTAGATGAGAAGCGAAACATTTTCAAGGGGAAAAAAAAAACAAGAAAAGTTCAGTTGCCTTTCAAAAAGCACCTTTGGGACTGTCCCTGCAGGCCACTCTCCTCTTTATAGCTCGGCACAGGTAATGCATGGAAATGAGATTTTTATAGAGATTTTAGAGATTTTATTAATATTTGTAGGCCGCCCTTTTCCCTGAGGGGACTCAGGGCGGCTCACATAAAATCAAGGGAGGGGGAAGACAAACATTAACAAAGAAACATATAGTAAAATATTCAGCAACATACATTCATCATTCGGGAGGGGCGGCTAACCTTGTCCCCAGGCCTGACGGGATAGCCAGTTCTTAAGGGCTATGCGGAAGGCCTGGACGGTGGAGAGGGTACGAATCTCCACGGGGAGCTCGTTCCAAAGGGTCGGGGCTACTACTGAGAAGGCCCTCCTCCTTGTAGTTGCCAGCCGGCACTGGCTGGCCGATGGAATACGGAGGAGGCCTAATCTATGGGATCTTATTGGTCGCAGGGAGGTAATTGGCAGAAGGCGGTCTCTCAAGTATCCAGATCCACTGCCATGAAGGGCTTTATGGGTGACTAATAGCACCTTGAAGCGCATCCGGAGATCGACAGGTAGCCAGCGCAGCTCGCGGAGGATAGGTGTTATGTGGGTGAACCGAGGTGCACCCACGATCACTCGGGCGGCCGCGTTCTGTACTAGCTGAAGTCGCCGGATGCTCTTCAAGGGCAGCCCCATGTAGAGCACATTGCAGTATTCCAGCCTAGAGGTCACAAGGGCCCGGGTGACTGTTGTGAGAGCCTCCCGATTCAGGTAGGGTCGCAACTGGCGCACCAGGCGAACCTGGGCGAATGCCCCCCTGGTCACAGCCGTCAAGTGGTGGTCAAACGACAGCTGTGGGTCCAGGAGGACTCCCAAGTTGCGAACCCTCTCTGAGGGGTATAGAGTTTGACCCCCCAGCCTGATTGATGGAATATTGATCGAATCTTTGGGAGGGAAGCACAACAGCCACTCGGTCTTTTCTGGGTTGAGTACAAGCTTGTTAACCCTCATCCAGTCCATAACGGCTTCGAGGCCTCGGTTCATCACGTCAGCCGCTTCATTGAGTTGGCACGGGGCGGACAGATACAGTTGAGTATCGTCCGCATATTGATGGTATCTGATCCCGTGCCTGCGGATGATCTCTCCCAGCGGTTTCATGTAGATGTTAAATAGTAGGGGGGATAAGACCGAGCCCTGAGGCACCCCATATGTTAGAGGCCTAGGGGACGATCTCTGCCCCCCCACTAACACCGACTGCGACCTGTCCGAGAGGTAGGAAGAGAACCACCGCAACACGGTGCCTCCCACTCCCACCTCCCGCAGTCGTCGCAGAAGGATACCATGGTCGATGGTATCGAAAGCCGCTGAGAGGTCTAGGAGGACCAGGATGGAGGAATGTCCTCCATCTCTGGCTCTCCAGAGATCATCGGTCAATGCGACCAAAGCGGTTTCAGTGCTGTAACCGGGTCTGAAGCCTGACTGGAAGGGGTCAAGATAGAATGCTATCATCTTTAAATATTAGGCACCCAGATACATGCAACTGAATAAAGCTGTTTGTTCTGAATGAAAATTATACACACATATTCGGGAGAGTTAATGACTAATCAATTACTGAAATGTCACAGGCAAAGTAATTCTATAAAGAAACTCAGTACTTTTGACAATGATTCAGAATAAATTTGTGTAGACTGTAGGTTTATGGGCAGTATTAAGGCAGACATTTAAAGGTCACTCATTATGGGTTCATTTTATTACTATTTGAGAATCTTTTCCAAAGAAGCTGAGCTCTCAGCCAAGAAAAACCCCAGCAATTGATGGTTTATTAGCTAACTGGGGAAACTTAGAAGCTATTGCTCTCGATTTCAATTAAGCATAATTGAATAAAATTCATCCATTTTAATGATTCAATATAGTTCATCCCATATAATTATTGTATTAAGAACTACAATAATATAGGTAAAATTAAATATAATTTACCCTTCAAACAACAGCCTAAACTACAATTATATCAAAAAGCGGAAATGGTGTGTTAATGCCCCACTGGGGAAGGAATCAAATGAACCTAGAAAGAAACTGGACTCATTCTCAAAAGAGGAAATCATTGTTTTCTACTACAGTACATAGACAGCATGACTCAAGTTTACTGATAAAATAATTCCACTTGTGTAAAAAAAAATTACATGTTTATTATTCCTTTGATGCTTCTTTAAAGAATCGAATAAAATTGGTGCAGTGTATTGTTGATAAAAAGAAGCTTATGTATGATGTATCTTTTTTGTGTTATTTTTTTAACTTTTAAATTGATAGTGGGAGTATTCTGCTGGCTGAATTTTGAACAGTTTCCAAATCAAAACATGAGGTCCCTTCTGAAGTTCTGTATTATTCTCTTACTTTTTCTAAAATGAAATCTATCTATCTATTATCCATCCATCCACCCTGCTCTGACCTAGGATTCCCAAAAGCATGAAGCAAACTCCTTGTCCTGACAAAAAAAACTTTTATTAATTTACTGTGGATTCTGCTTATTCACATCCAGCAAAGTCTTTCAAGGGAGGATTTACAGTCACAGACCTTATCTGGTTTGGAGAGCTGCCAGGCCGATAGGTGCAAAACTTGGCAAGGAGTCTTGGAGAGTCACAAACCAATTAAGCAAACTAATTGTCTCCTGCAAATTCCACTCCCCTTTCGCTCCTCTTTTATTTGCTCTGGGAGGGGCCATTCATCGTCCACCTGTGGCCTTACTCCCAAGTCGACCCCCGCTCTTTAGCTGTTCCCTTCATCTGGCAACTCTGTGCATGTGCACACTGGGGACAGGCTCCAGCTGTTCTCCTGCCTCACTGATGTCTGACTCTGAAGGCAATTGATGACTGGCATATGGCACTGATCCCCTCTCTGCCTCCGACACAGAGCCCTCATCAGAGCCTTCCCCAGACTCCAGGACTGGCCCATCTTCCTCCCCAAGCTCCTCACTGTCCGAATCTGCTGCCAACTCTGCTGGCCACTGGGAGCCACAACCCATCCATCCATCCATCCATCCATCCATTATGCAATCATTCCAGGTAGCTTGAAACAAAACCAATAAAACAATCATATTACCAATACAAACTAGCATCAAATATTCCACCATAACTTCCATCACTGGCTCATCTCAATTTTAATCCAATGCTAAGGGCTAAGATAGAAATGTTTTCCCAACCCTTCAGAAGGTTAAGAGAGTAGGGGACCTCCAACTATCAGAGAAAGACTGTCCAAGAGGTTGCAGTAGAGGTGCATCTGATGTTCTATCAGATAGCAATGTTTAAGAGAAGGGACCTGGAGCGCACTTTCAATATTGGACCTGGCAAGAGGGGCAGAAGTCTTTGCAGTGACAAAGGAAGCGACTAAGAATTGACTGTGAAAAGGTTCCCCCGCACATGTGTGCTAATTGTTTCCAGCTCTAGGGACGGTGCTCCTCTCCGTTTCTAAGCCAAAGAGCCAGCGCTGTCCAAAGACATCTCCATGGTCATGTGGCCGGCATGACTCAACTCCCAAAGCCGCACGGAATGCTGTTCCCTTTCCACCAAAGTGGTCCCTATTTTTCTACTTGCATTTTTACATGCTTTCAAACTGCTAGGTTGGCAGAAGCTTGGAGAAGTAACGGGAGCTCATGCCGTTACGTGGCGTTAGGGATTTGAACCGCTGAAGTGCCGACCTTCTGATCGACAAGCTCAGCATCTTAGCCACTGAGCCACCCTCTGTGAACAGAGTGATTGCAAGGAAAGCATCTTGATCTAGGAATGGATTCAACAGGCAAATAATATTAATTTTCACAAAGCCTCTCCCTGACTATGGCTATCATATGTTCTTTCAGATGGAGTTACAACACAGAGAGGGCCTCCAAATTGGACACCAACTCTGCTTGGGAGGAATGCTACCCTGTCCAGAGTCAATCATGACAAGTGACTGGAGAGGAGCTGAAAAACCTACAGCCACTTGTCTTATTAGGGTTGAGATCCAGCCAGTTCTTCTCCATCTGGGCCCTTACAGCCTCAGGGTATATTCTGCATAATCAAAACTCCAACTATTGAATGGTGCTTTATCCCTCTACAGAGTTACTGCACTATACAAAGTATTCAGCTGAACTATGGCAGAGGAATACCAGTAGCTGCATTTTTTATAGAAGTGCCAGGCTGAGTAGGATGAACTCATTATAAAGATATCAGGCATTTTGCAAAAGTTATCTTCACCCAATTTCCCTCAAATATCACTGGGAGAATGGAAAGGGGGAAAAATAGGCAGAAGCTATTTTCTTTATAATTACTGTGGGGAAAAGAATCTGTCTCAAAAGAGAAATTCTGGATTTTAAATAAACAGGTCAAGAATCTATTCTTAGGTCCATCGGATTTGCCGGAAGTTTGGTAACTAATTATGTCTTAATTTCTTCATTTAGAACCTATTTCCAAACATGCTCTGTTAGCAGCCATAACAGAAATTGCTCTGGCCTAATGAAGACGAATTGGTTAATTGGGACAGGAACTTCATCAATTTGCAGCATTCGCTGGCTGGGGAATTCTGGGAGTTGAAGTCTGGACATCTTCAAGTTGCCAAGGTTGAGAAACACTGATCTATAGGAAGCTTACAGTGATTCACAAAATCTGTTATGAAATAAATGTGTTCCAAGGCAAAGAGAATCTGATGTATAGAAAGAAATTCTTCACATGGTGAATCATGTGAAGGCACATTTTTATTTAAATGCCTACTGCAGGGGTGTCACAACACAAGGCCCGCGGGCCGGATCCAGCCTGCAATGTGGACGGATCCCGCCCGCAAGGCTGTCCTGGAAAATATAAGGAGCCGGCCCACATCGCTTCAGCCCGGTCTACCCAATGTAAAGAGGAAACATGCCAGCAGTTCAGGGACCCACCCAATCGCCCCCCCCCTGGGTGAGTGGCATCAAGATGGTCACGCCTACCAAGTCAGCCATACCCACCCAGTTGTGGGGGGCTGTGCCCACCCCCTCCAATCAACCACAGCCCTGATGCAGCCCTCAATGAAATTGAGTTTGACACTCCTGACGCATCCAAGTTATAGCAATTTCACCATGGAAAAAAAAAGCCCATCAAATTCTGGCCCAAGAAACTAAAAAGCTGAAATAATGAATACAATTCTCTGAGGACACTGTAATAAAGATTGAGGAACATGGCAGGTTATTAATCATGGACTCCTATCCTTCTGTTAATTCTGATTTTTTTCACTGACTACTGTGCCTCCCTCTGACCTTGAGGTTGAAATGATAGACCCAGGAAAGCCAGCCATCTTCGCAGCTAAACATTTTACTATCCCTAGGATGGTACAGATAAAATTGCTCTTTTGAAAACATTTTGTAAAATGAATTCAAGCTATAAGCAAAGTGCAGGTGGTTAACAACTCGGCCGGTATTGCTGGACTCCATCCTTACTTATCTCATCGTGCCAGACTTCATGCGGGCACGGCTTGATTCACAAATCTTCAGCTACTCAGCCCCCACGTTCAGTAATTTTAACAGAACCTTCCAGACTTCAGCAAGGTGAGATAAATGTGCAGTTGCAAAGTACTCATAAGATCAGCCACCGCAGGATGCAGAAATCAAGCCATGCATATGATCTGTGTGTCTTTCAATTAATTCACTTTCTCTCAACGAGTCATACCAATTGTTGTTGTTTTTTGCTGCTCTTTCCCCAGCTTTGTATACAAAGAATATACCGTATAACCATCTGATCTGATGCGTTTTAATTCCCGTTTTGCAAGAGTCCCTTTCAAACACATAAAACAGAAATGAACTTAAGATTCCTATCTAAACACAGGGCTAATATGTATTAGAGCCAGATCATAACTGAGTTTTGAATAGGGCGGATTTGATTTAAATCACGATTTAGTAAAAAGGCTTGATTTAAATCAACTTGATTTAATGCTGCCCTTTAAAAATTATGATTTAAATCAACTTGATTTAAATCATAATTTTTAAAGGGCAGCTGTCATCTCTGTCCCGCAGGGGCTCCATGATGGATCTGAAATGACAGGTGCCCTTTAATATTGTATTTATAAGCGGCTTAGAAGGTTTCAATTTCATTTTTACTGCTTGCCCTTCCTCCTCCCACTTAGAGCCTGGTGGTACAGATGCATTTCTCTTCCAACAATCATAGAGTTTGTAGTGTGCCTAGATTTGCAAAACCACGGGATAAAGGAATATTCCTGAACTTCATTTTATGATTTATCTCATGCTTACTGTGAAATTGTGTGAAGTTATCAATGCAGTGCATGTTCTCTCAGCTTGCAGAGCTTGGACTCATTGAATGAGTTTACCAAAAATGTAAATAGTGGAGAATATACAGCCTCATGCTACATAACTAAGCTACATTTCATGCTGAATAAACTAAATTATCAATGTATCTTAAATAGAAAACTATTTTTAGATAGATTTTTACTCCAAAAGCATTTTATTAATGTAAATTTGATCAAAAATAAAAATAAATCTGATTTAAATTTTGAAAAAAAATCTGTTTTGGTGGTTTTTTTGTTTTTGTTTTAAAATCATCAATTTTTATCCACCATGGATTTGAACAAGTATATAATATGACCATCTTCTTCGCATCAAATATTTCTCCCATGGGCAACATATTTTGGAGGAATGCTAAAAGGTTTCTGGACCTACCTGCCTTCTAACACTAAGAAACAAGCTCCGGCAAGACTATTGTTTGAAAAGCCTCAGTCTACTTTTGGCAGCTGCCAAAAAAGCCCACACAGTTCTAGGCTGCATAAACAGAGGGATAGAATCAAGATCACGTGAAGTGTAATACCACCTTATAATGCCTTGGAAAGGCCACACTTGGAATGCTGCATTCAGTTCTGGTCCCCACAATATAAAAAAGATGTGGAGACTCTAGAAAGAGTGCAGAGAAGAGCAACAAAGAGGATTAGGGGATTGGAGGGCTAAACAGTTGCAGGAACTGGGTATGTATAGTTTGATTAAAAGAAGGACTAGGGGAGACATGGTAGAAGAGTTCCAATATCTCAGGGGTTGCCACAAAGAAGAGGGAGTCAAACTATTCTCCAAAGCACCTGAGGGCAGAACAAGAAGCAATGGGTGGAAACTAATCAAGGAAAGAAACAACTTAGAACTGAGGAGAAATTTCCTGACAGTGAGAACAATTAATCAGTGGAACAGCTTGCCTCCAGAAGTTGTGAATGCTCAAACACTGGAAGTCTTTAAGAAGATGTTGGATAGCCATTTGTCTGAAATGGTATAAGGTTTCCTACCTAGGCAGGGGGTTGGACTAGAAGACCTCCCAAGATCCCTTCCAACTCTGCTATTGTATTGTATTGTACTCCACACCAAAGGGCCTTTTATACCAGCATCACATTCATTTTTATTATTATTAATTTAGTTGCCTAACGATAAGATCCACTACTAAATTTAGGAAAGTTACAGAACTTTTTTTTTTTATGAAATGCCAGTTTTGGATGAGCTGTCAGAATATGGCAGTGACAAGACTCATTTGAGAGGAAAATAAAAGCCTGCTGCAAACATTATCTTATTTTTAGGAAGCCGGGTGATGGGAAATTTGACAGCTGCAGGAGCCAGGTCTTAATTATCATAGACACAACTCCTGAGTTCATTACATTGTTGTTGTTGTTTTTTAAATTGACTCTAAGAAGATTTTTCAGCACCAGTATTTGATTTAAAAGGCATCATATCTCCATTTGAAAAGGATATCCAGTTTCTAACACTCCTCCGTGTTGATACTTATCAACTGGACCAGTTTTGTAGAGGTAAAAGAGAACTAGAATAATCATAGCATCTAAAGGACTGTAACATGACTAAGAAGTGCTGTTTTGGATTAGAACTTTGTGGTGTATATGAAGGCTTCGTGTACACAGTGTCCTAAATCTAAATTGACAAAACACAATGCTGCATTCATGCTGTGTTACAGGTTAATGGTCCAGATAATTTGGAGGACCGCCTGTCTCTCATCATTTCTGATCATCCCACCTGACCCAGGCAGGACCTCAAAGGTGTGCCTTCTCCATCACAGTGCCTGCCTTATGGAGCAAGTTGCCCTGAAATCTAGATCAGGGGTCTCCAACCTTGTTAACCTTTAAGATTTGTGGACTTCAACACTCAGTATTCCTCAGCCAATCAGATTGCCTGAAGAATTCTGAGTGTTGAAGTCCACATGTCTTAAAGTTGACATGGTTGGAGATTAGATGACTCCAATCTTTTGCTTTTCACAAACCCTTAAAAACCTGGCTGTTCTCCCAGGCCATGGACCAAAAAAAATCAGCAAGTTGGTTTGTGTGATGATTTCGATGCCTGGAGCTGAATCAGATCTCAGTGGAATGGTATTGTATTGGCTATTGCTTTTTTTAAGTATTATTTTTGCTATTGTTTGATTATACGTCACCCAGAATCACATGTTGAAGTCTTGTACACAAATAAAGAAATGTTTAATGTTATGACCTGACATACTAAGATGATGGTTAAATTCTCCCAACATACTGAACTAACCAACCTTATTTGAGCTTCGCTTGCCATGTGTGAACCCCAGCTAGACTGTAATTCTCACTTGGCAAGTGACTTGTGGGATGAAAACAAATAAAAGTAGAATTAAAGTAAATGGGGAAAATATCTGATTCATCAACTGAAATTCTGATTGACAATCAAAGTGAAGTGAATGAGGGCTTTCTATACTGATATTAGTAGAGCAGATCAGATTTTTTTTTGTTAGTTGCGAAGTTGTATCCGACCCATCGCAGCCCCATGGACAATGTTCCTCCAAGCCTTCCTGTCCTCTGGAGTCCATTTAAGCTCACGCCGACTGCTTCAGTGACTCCATCCAGCCACCTCATTCTCTGCCGTCCCCTTCTTCTTCTGCCCTCAATTGTTCCCAGAATTGGGCTCTTCTCCAATGAGTCCTTCCTTCTCATTAGGGGGCCAAAGGATTTGAGTTTCATCTTCAGGATCTGGCCTTCTAAAGAGCAGCCAGGGTTGATCTCCTCTAGGACTGACCAGTTTGATCGCCTTGCAGTCCAAGGGACTCGCAGGAGTCTTCTCCAGCACCATAGTTCAAAGGCCTCCATTCTTTGGCGCTCAGCCTTTCTTATGGGCCAACTTTCAGATCAGAACTGGTCGTTCGCAAATTTAACTAAATGTAAAACAATGAATGCAGAAAAAAATAAAGATAAATCAAGGTTCCTTCTTTCAAGTTGCCTACAATGAAGAGTCCAATGGTCTACAACCTGACCAAACAAGCATGACAACTTCTACGCTGGTGGAACTTCTTCTACCCATAGTGTTACACCTTCCTCTTCTCACCTGCAAAGCATCCAATTCCCTTACACTGAAGTCTTATGAGATATTTTAGTCCGAGACACAGTGACAGTCTGAAAGTCATTTGATGGCCACAGCTGCAGAACAGCTTAATTGGCGAGGAAACATCTGCTGGCTCCTTCCCATTACCAATCATCCAACCATGATTTGTTTACAGGTAACCACTGAACGGGATTTTCATATCAGGCTGCCTTTTGCAAAGTACAACAAAGCAGAATGGCAAGATGATAACAGAATAAAAAACAAAAGTTGGAAGGGACCTTGGAGGTCTTCTAGTCCAACCCCCTGCTCAGGCAGGAAACCCTATAGTACCATTTCAGACAAATGGTTGTCCAGGCATGCAAGGCTCTTCTGAGATGCCCCCCCGCCGATCCAACCATGGAGGATGCCCAAGGGGCTTCCTTCTAGTCTGGCTTAGCAGTTTTTTTGGCAGCATAGTTTTTGACCGTCAGCCACGACCGTGAAAGGCTGGAGAGCGAGGAGCAGACACCAGCCCGCAGCTGCAGCCCAACCGAAGCCATGAGACCTCGAAACCTACCCTCTTGCTGGCTCTGAAGGCTTCAGACGCAGGGAGTCGGCGCAGAAACAGAGAGCATTCTGGGAAACGTAGTTCGTCTGCCTCCTTCCTGTTTCCTTTTATTTTGCTGTGGCTGAAAGGACTTCCGCATTTCGACACCTTTCACAATGACCCATCCCACATTCAGCATTTAAATAGGTGTGATTTTGATAGTTTCACTACAAACACTCATCTTGGGGGGGGGGTTCGGGGGGGGGGAGGAAATACTACTTGAATAAGTATCCCATTCTCCTTTACTTTTACAAATGGCAACTTAAAGTACTCAAAATTAGCCAGTGTTGGTTAATATAACACAGCCTATCAGATGACGTTCGATTCAACTGCCTTCATGCTCAGTCATCTAGAGCAGGGGTGTCAAACTCAAGGCCCAGGGGCTAGATCTGGCCCGCAGGGCACTTAGATCTGGCCTGCAGGGCTGCCCTGGAAACAGCGGACTGGCCCGCAGTGCTTCTGCCAGCAAAACCAGAGCTCCGTTTTCACTGGCAGAGGGTTGCAGAAGGCTGTCGCAGCCTAAAAGGGAGCTCAGAAGCCCGTTTTCGCTGGCAGAGTGCTCAGCCTCCACAGGCGTCCCCAACGCAAGTGGTGTTGAGCTGGCCACACCCACCCTGGCCACACACACACCAGCTCCCAGGAAGTCAAAGACAACCCCCATGCAGCTGTCAATGAAATCAGGTTTGACACCCCTGTTCTAGAGGCACTAGGTTGGGAACATCTGGTTTAAAATATGGGGTTATTCCTTCACTGGAAAACTTGTCGTATATTCCAGATTTATGGTATTCAGTTTAAGGGAAAACCGCAGATTTCAAGCTAGAAGAAACAAAAAAGACTTGGGAGTAATGTTCACTAAACTATTATTAGTAGATTTGATCAATCAAACACCAAAGTTGCTATTTCTGGGAAAACAAAGCATCCCCCTGCCCCCCAAAAAATATAGTATTTAATGCACATCTTTTTAAAAAAGCAATAACAAGAAAATCATTTTGATACTTTCTATTAATGACAAATCAATACATCTTTGAAATAGTATAAAATTTGCATTCAATGTCGTCTTCCTAACGAAGAAAACAGTTATTCCACCACGACTTCTGTACAAACAGCTTCCCGGTATTGCACAAACAAAAACAACAAAGTCATTCAGAAGAACAAAATTGCGACGAAGATATAGTAGTTCAATTACTAAAGCTCCCGTATTCAAATAGGAAGACCAAAAAATGTATTTAACAGCCATTTAATTATCAACCAGAAAAACAAGCAGAACAGCCTCATAACACTAGGAAAAGATCTGAAACAGAAGATGTTCAGCTATTAAACCAATTAATAGTTAACTCACTATGAAAAACTGCGGTCTCCCTGGGGTTCATTCTAATGATCACTGAATAACAAAAGCAAATAATAGGCATCAGCATCGTTAAGAAAAGAAAAGTAGATGTTCTTAAAAGTAAAAACGTCCTGAAGTGGGCTTGACTCTTGGCAACTGTATGGACACAATCATGCAGTTTTCTTGGCAATCACAGGAAGTACTTTTCAGTATCTTCCTCCCAGTCATCTCTACAAACCGAGTGACACTTTGGTCTTTCTTATCCATGTACAAAATCATCACAATAATGGTTGACAGTGATATTCTGCATTAATAAGAGCGACTATAAGTAAGCATGCGGCTCTCCGACTAGTATTCACATTACGCCAATTAGTCCACATTACTGCATAATTACCGCATTATAATTTAAGCATTTTGAAAACTCTTCCTTCCCCACACAAACACTTATCATTTACAGATTTGAAACAATGAGATCTACTCAATGAAGAAACATCTTCATTGAAAAGCAGTATAGAATAGATGAGGCCCTTTTTACATGGCATGCACTTCGCAATATGATTGATGTCTACATATACGTACATAATATGCGTGCATGTACACACATGTACACGCAAACTGTTGTGGCCCAGCAGGAGCCGTTGGAGTTGCAAACAGACTCCAATAGCGAAGGACCCTATGAGTCGGCTCTAGAAGATGTGGAGGACCCTGGACAGGGTTCAGACTCCGAGCAGGGACCAGAGAGGCTGGTTGCCACCAGGAGGCGCCTGAGGCATGGAGCAGCGGTGAAAGCCAAAGGGAGTTTGTCCCTGACGTCAGGCCCTGAAGCAGTGGGGAGGAGCTAAGAGAGTTGGTCCCGGACGCCAGGCAAAGACGGGCAGATAAGCGCCGACAGCAACTACAGAGATACAGAAGATAATTGGGGCCAGGTGGTTGTGATTAGGCTCCTCCCAAGAGAGTATATAAGAAGAGACTTTGGGAGGAGGCTGTTTGCAGGACACAACTATTATACTAAAGCTGGAGAAGCTCTTGTGTGTATTTCTTATCTGTGGAAGTCTGGGTTGCTGCCAAAGTCTTGTTGGTGTGTTAATTTACTGTGAATAAATTGTCTAGCAGTAATCTTGTGTCAGCGTGACTCACCGTATGGAGGGGGGGAGGTCAGAAGACAAACATACTTCCTTTGCCCTACTTCACAGAGCAGAGAGAAAGGGATTATAAGAGAGTGAGCAAGCACACAATGGAGTATTTGTGTAATGTACTCATGAGTGTCAGGATTAACAGTTTTCCACACTGTGCCTGCTTACTCTCTTGTAATCCCTTCCTCACCAATGAATGTAAATACAAACATTAATTTCCTTCAAGCCAATTATCACAACATCCGAGTGAATATTCCAAAGGGCAAGGGGGTGATTGGGAGGCAAAAGCCTGAAGATGTGAAACTGATTACCAGTCAGGGTCACATGATTTCCCACTCAGTTTTGCTTAATGGAGGAGTTGTCCCAACTGTGGTCACTAAGTGAGGACTATCTTAAATTCTCATCGGCAGGATTTTCCAGGCTAGATTATTCTAATGCTAATAAATATGTATGCTTGTAAGATTAACTTCCTCAAGGAGAGGGATCACATTTTGTGGATGGTAGCTAAAGGAGAAATTAATGAAGCCTGAGAATCACTGCAGCATTATTGACAATAAATAATCACAGGCTATGCTATCCAAGATGATTTAATGGAACAGACTCAGTAGGCACATCATCTTCCCCCTATATATGGAGTGCATCCAAAGATGAAACATTTTCAGCTTAGCAAGTAATGAGTGCATTTTCAAAAATTCTACACATCGCAGGTCATTTAAATAACTACAAACAGAATGTATCCAATAATATTGTTAATAATGCCTTACCATTGCATTGAGGGTCTCCTCCCAATCTGGTCTTTCACGGGGATGGATACTTCTCTGAAGCTCAGGCACAAAATCATCCTCTTCTGCATGTAAAGAGGACTTCATCATTCTTGAAGAAAAAGATGAACTCATAAATAAACTGAATCTTTTGAGTTAAGTTAAACACTTTTAATAATTCTCAATAATTCATAAAGTTCTATCGTCGGTCCCCCAATATACCTTCTAAGGGCACAAATGCTTCTGAGGCCCACCAGCTCCCTGTTCCACCTGACCTTCCTATTTTTTTTAACCATTCCTTTAAGTTAACAGCAAGCTGGCTTGCTGAAAGTAAAAATAAGATAAAGGTAAAGGTTTCCCACGCACATATGTGCTATTCGTTCCCGACTCTAGGGGGCGGTGCTCATCTCCATTTCAAAGGCAAAGGGCCAGCGCTGTCTGAAGTCATCTCCGTGGTCAAGTTGCCGGCATAACTAAACACCAAAGACGCACAGAACGTTGTTACCTTCCCACCAAAGTGGTCCCTATTTTTCTAATTGCATTTTTATGTTCTTTCGAACTGCTAGGTTGGCAGAAGCTGGGACAAGTAACAGGCGCTCACTCTACTACGCTGAGTTGGCACGGGGCGGACAAATACATCGTCCGCATACTAATAGTATTTAATCCCATGCCGGCGAATGATCTCACCCAGTGGCTTCATGTAGATATTAAATAGGAGGGGGGACAGGACCAACCCCTGCGGCACCCCATAATTAAGGGGCCTAGGAGTTGACCTCTGCCCTCCAACCAACACCAACTGTGACCTGTCGGAGAGGTAGGAGGAGAACCACCGTAAAACGGCGCCTCCCACTCCCACCTCTTCCAGCCGTCGCAGAAGGATACCATAGTCGATGGTATCAAAGGCCGCTGAGAGGTCAAGGAGCACTAGGATAGAGGAATGTCCTCTATCCCTGGCCCGCCAGAGATCATCGGTCAGCGCGACCAAAGCGGTTTCAGTGCTGTAACCAGGCCTGAAACCAGACTGAAAAGGGTCTAGATAATCTGCTTCATCCAAGGTCCGTCGGAGTTGGAGGGCCACTACCTTCTCAACAACCTTCCCTAAAAAAGGGAGGTTGGAGACTGTACAATAGTTTTTAAGAATAGCTGGATCCAAAGAAGGCTTCTTGAGGAGGGGTCTCACCACTTCTCTTCTGAGAATCTTGTGTAACCCTTCCTCCTTTGGGCTCAAATTTTAACTGACTATTGAAAGGAAGATTAGAAATCCTTTTGGATTATATATAAAAGTTAATAAAAAAAGAATTATGTTAGATACAGTTAAGCTTTGATTATTAGGGGTAAAATGTTATGATACAGGATATAGTCAAATAAAGGAGGGATAATGATGACAACCTATATATATGTATGGGTACAACATAAGGAAACTGGATGAAAATTGCAAACAGTGATTTGGAAAGGAGGATTAGAAAAGTCTGTTATTAAATATTATGGATGTTTAGCTAGAATAGGACATAAGGATTCAGTGTTATCGGTGGATTTTTGAAATATTAATGAAATGCCAGTATGTGGTTATGTATTAAATTTTGGTATATTTTATGATGAAGCACGTTTAAATAATTATAGTCAAATTATAGTACAGGGGTAACATGTATAAATATCTGAGTTAAAATACTTGGGTTAATATGAATTGTGTTTGATGACTGTGGAAGAGATGCACAAAAGCCTTTTATAACCGACTGATACACTTTCTACAGTATGTAAGGAAGGAAGATTTTATGTGTTGTGTTTGTTTTGAAAAAAATAAATAAAATAAATTAAAAAAAAAATTTAACTGACTATTGTGTAAGCTGCAGCTCTTCCTACCCTGTTTCCCTGAAAATAAGACCTCCCCCGATAATAAGCCCAATTGGGCCTTTGAGCACATGGATGAAAATAAGCTCTCCCCGAAAATATTGCCGCACAGCAGCAGCCATAAGGTCACCAAGCTCGGCTGCCTCCTGCACCTCAAAAATAATAAGACCTCCCCGAAAATAAGGCCAAGTGCTTATTTCGGGGGTTCAAAAGAAAATAAGACCCTGCCTTATTTTTGGGGAAACATGGTACTGTCTCCCAAAGTCAATCCCATCTGCCACCACAACCACGCCCGTCTTTTCAAAATGCCAAATGTGCCTCTCGCTTAACAGAGATGAGGAACCTCAACCTTTATCTTATTTCACTCATTTTTCCCCTCTTGGGTACATTTGGAAGACTTAAGCTGTAGCCGGCAGCCTAGCAATATTGATAGTACGTATATAGAGAGTTAGATGGAAGTGGTGCGGAAGCCTAGAGGTGAGGAGCTCTCGCCTCACAATCAGGAGGCTGTGAGTTCAATCCTAGGTAGAGGCAGATATTTCTCTCTCTGGGTACAATGAGAATATATCTGCTTTAACAAAACTCCACAAAGGTGACAGGAAGGGAATCCGGCCATTAAACACTCTGCTAGCTCCATTCAGGTGCGCAAACTCTATCCCACACGGGATTATGGGGTCGTTAAGATGGTGATGGTGATAGAGATTTAGATACCAATGTTTTAGCACTTAGCAACAGCACTTGGACTTAAATACAAGTATACATATATAAGACGTATACATACACCACCCTCTGAGCGGTTTACAGAGTCAGCCTATTTGCCCCCAACAATCTGGGCCCTCATTTTACCGACCTCGGAAGGATGGAAGGCTGAGTCAACCTGTCAGGACTGAAAAAAAGTACTTCAAATATTACATCATTTCACCTGCTATTTAAGAATGGTTTTCCAAATAGATTTGCTAAAGAAGAAAAGTTGCTTCGGTGGCACTGAATAATTCATCTGTGATTAATCTAATTTAACCATGACATTATGCTAATTCAATCGTAATACTAGGCCAGAAAGCTCTCAACTTGCCAGTAGTGGAACAACTAGGCTTTGTCCCATGTGAAATTATTCTGAAATTGCTGTCTAAAACAGGATTCATTGCTAATTTAATAATATAAAAATCAGAGACATTTACCGACTTCAAAACCTGTTTTCAATTTAATTTTGTTGAATCTGAATTAATATGAGAACATTGAGTTATTAAGGCAATTGGGAGGAGGAATTCCTGAAATAAGATATTAAAATCATTCTCTCGTTTTCCCCCTTCTGATGTTTTTATCGCTTTTCCCTTAGTTAATAATAATAATAATCCCAAAACAACTGGAGCACCATTTGAACACCATGGGCATTGACAAAATCACTATCAGCCAATTGCAAAAGATAACTTCGCTTGGAATAATTTACATTTAGCGACAATAACTTTTAACACCATCAAACATCGTCTGGGTTCCATTCTATAGGTGAATAAAAATGCCAAATCCAATCCAAACATCAGGCTTAGGGTGTGACCAATAATAACTACAGCAACAACAATAATAATAATAATAATAAACCTCATAATACACCAGACATCACACTGGTTGAGAAAAATAAGGTTACAATCATAGACATCGCAATACCAGGTGATAGCAGAATTGACAAGAACAAACATGAAAAAATCGTGAAATACCAAAACTTAAAAATCGAAATTCAAAGACTATGGCACAAACCAGCAGTGGTAATTCCAGTGGTAATTGGCAAAAAAAAAATCAAAAAAAAATCGCGCAGACTGATTATAAATTGCGGCACAATTCAGTAGCACAAATGATCCATTGGAATTTGTGCAAAAATTATAATATTAAAACAGCAACAAACTGGTGGGAACATCAGCCTGAAAAAGTCACCGAAAATCAGATGGTCAAGATCTTGTGGGATTTCCGTATACAAACCGACAAAATACTGGCGCATAATACACCAGACATCACACTGGTTGAGAAAAATAAGGTCACAATCATAGACATCGCAATACCAGGTGATAGCAGGGTCGCCGAGAAGGAACATGAAAAAATTGCAAAATACCAGGACTTAAAAATCGAAATTCAACGACTATGGCACAAACCAGCAGTGGTAATTCCAGTGGTAATTGGCACACTGGGTGCTATTCCAAAAGCACTGGAATTACATTTAAAACAGTTAAAAATTGACAAAATCACCATCAGTCAAATGCAAAAAGCTGCACTGCTTGGATCTGCACGCATATTACGAAAATACGTTACGACGTCCTAGGCCCCTGGGTGGGGCCCGACTAGTAACCAATGCCAAATCCAGAGAAACAACTGGCCGCTGTGATACAATTGTATAATAATAATAATAATAATAATAATAATAATAATAATAATAACAACAACAAATAATAATAATAATAATAATAATACTCCGCCGTTGCCGGTCCCAAGCCCGGATGAGAAAGGAGGAGGGTTGGGGTCAGGTTGGCATCTGGTCCCGTAAAAAAAACCCCGCCAACCCATACAATATGGTGAAAAAAACAAATAAGAATTCCATACCGCATCGGTCGTCGCGCGGGTTAACAAGGGCCGCGGCGGATGTTGGGGTCCCTGGACATCCGTCGACAAGTGGGCTACAAGTGGACCAGCCAACAAAACGACAAAAATATAGTGCAGATGAAAACCGTGCCATAATGGCCTGTTACTACAACTCAGAGCCAGAAAAAAGAGGCTATTTAAAGCGAATGTATGAATTATGGAAACAACAATATCCAGATTCAAATGTTAGTGAACAACGACTAGCAGATCAAAGGCGATTTATTATACGGAATAAAGTGTTTAGTGAAGTTGAACATGAGGAAATTCAGGCAAATTGCAAAACCCAAAAAACAATATCACAAGCGGAAATAACTGATATTCAAGACACAACTAAAGACATTATAGTAGAACTCCCAGAAGAAGCTCTCGGGGAGGAAATAACATCACCACCACTAGAACCAGTTATCACTGAACCAACTGATGAACTAACTCAAAAACAAAAAGAATTGAAGGATAAGATCATGGAGCATTTTCTGCTTAATGAGGAAAGGCAACGTTTACCATCACTAAAAACTGTGCCTAAGAAAATTTTGGCCCCTATCATGAAAATGGTTAATGCAGTGTTTTCAACAATTGAACCGGGATCCATCTTGGAAACAAACCAGTTAATGTACAGCGCAGCTGTAATAGTCACTAATGAACTAGGCATTAAAATTAAAGTACCTAGTCACACAACAGAAAAAGCATCAAAGCCAAACTGGAAAATCCGTTTAGAACAAAAAATCAAAAAATTAAGGGCAGATGCTAGTAACTTAAAGAACATGCATGAGCAACGGCTTAAAAACAACAAAATCATAGATCGGCTAATCAGACGATATAGATTGGATACAAGAAACATCAATGAAGCTGTAGAGATTGTAAAACAGCAGATAACAGCAACAGCTAGAAAAATTGAAAGATATGAGGCACGAATCATCCAATATAAACAAAATCAGCAATCAGACCAACGGCGTTTTTATCAAAGTCTTAATGTAAATGGTGACACCAAAAGTGAAAAACCAGAAAAACAGGCCACAGTTGAATTCTGGAAAGAATTGTGGGAAAATGCAAAGGACTACAACAAGGAAGCAAACTGGATACATGACTTTGAGAAAAGCATTGGCAACAAGCAAATGCAAGTATTAGAAATAACAACTGAGATGGTCAAAAATCGAGTTAAAAAGGTAAAGAATTGGACATCACCTGGAAAGGACCAATTACATGGTTTCTGGCTCAAATATCTGACCAGTTTACATGCAATATTGGCCAGGCAACTGAATGAAATTTTACAAAAGGGCCAAATTGATGAATGGTTGACAACTGGAAAAACATACTTGATTCAGAAAGATGCAGCTAAAGGAACAACACCTGAAAACTACAGACCAATAACATGCTTGCCAACAACCTTCAAATTACTCACAGGCATTATTGCAGATAACATGATGGATTATTTGGAAACAAACAACATCTTGCCAGTAGAGCAAAAAGGCAACAAAAGAAGGAGCAGGGGCACCAAAGATCAGCTTCTAATTGATAAAATGATATTAGAAAATTGTAAGAACAGAAAAACGAACTTGAATATGGTCTGGATTGATTACAAAAAGGCATTTGACTCACTGCCACATAGTTGGATCATAAAATGCTTAGAAACAACTGGCATTAGCAAAAATATTACATCCTTTACTGAAAAGGCGATGAAACAATGGAGAACTGAGTTGGCAGTAGGGAATGAGATCTACGGAATAGTTAATATCAAGCGAGGAATTTTCCAGGGTGATTCACTTTCACCTCTTCTCTTCATCATCGCAATGATCCCACTATCAGTAATCTTAAAAAAAATGAAATTAGGCTACCAAACAGCCAAAGAAGCTGAAAAAATTTCACATTTACTATATATGGATGATTTGAAACTCTATGGAAAGTCAGAAATAGAAATCCAATCATTGACAAACACAGTCCGAGTATTCAGCACCGATATTTCAATGCAGTTTGGCATGGAAAAATGCGCCACTGTATCCATAAAAAGGGGCAAAATCACTGCATGTGAGGGAATTGAAATGCCCAATGGCCAATTAATTAAATGCAAAGAAAATGAAGCCTACAAATACTTAGGCATTCTGCAGTTGGATAACATCAAGCATGGAGAAGTAAAAACTATTGTCAGGCGAGAGTACACCAACAGAGTTAGGAAAATTTTGAAATCTAAATTGAATGGTGGAAATACAATCAAGGCCATAAATACCTGGGCAATACCAGTTATAAGATACACAGCTGGTATAGTTAACTCGACACAAGCTGATTTGGACCTTTTGGACCGAAAAACCAGGAAACTAATGACAATGCACTACAGTTTACATCCACGTGGTGATACTGATAGACTGTACCTGCCCCGAAAATCAGGTGGCAGAGGATTATTACAAGTGAAGCAAACAGTTGAAGAAGAAAAACATGCACTGGCTGATTATTTAAAAGAAAGTCAAGAACATCTATTAATCGAAGTAAAGAACAAAAATCTACTGAAGGCCCAACAGACGAAACAAGAATACAGAAAAGATGTGATAAAATCAAGAATGGAGAGTTGGCAGAACAAAGCACTGCATGGCCAATTTCTGGAAAAAATAAAAGATAAAGTGGACAGTGAACAAACTTGGTTATGGTTAACAACAGGTTCATTAAAAAAAGAAACAGAGTCACTAATCCTGGCTGCGCAAGAACAAGCTATCCGCACAAATGCCATTAAGGCCAAAATCGAAAAATCCTCTGATGATGCCAAATGCAGACTTTGCAAAGAAGCTGATGAAAGTGTTGATCACATACTCAGCTGCTGTAAAAAAATCGCGCAGACTGATTATAAATTGCGGCACAATTCAGTAGCACAAATGATCCATTGGAATTTGTGCAAAAATTATAATATTAAAACAGCAACAAACTGGTGGGAACATCAGCCTGAAAAAGTCACCGAAAATCAGATGGTCAAGATCTTGTGGGATTTCCGTATACAAACCGACAAAATACTGGCGCATAATACACCAGACATCACACTGGTTGAGAAAAATAAGGTCACAATCATAGACATCGCAATACCAGGTGATAGCAGGGTCGCCGAGAAGGAACATGAAAAGATCACAAGATACCAGGACTTAAAAATCGAAATTCAACGACTATGGCACAAACCAGCAGTGGTAATTCCAGTGGTAATTGGCACACTGGGTGCTATTCCAAAAGCACTGGAATTACATTTAAAACAGTTAAAAATTGACAAAATCACCATCAGTCAAATGCAAAAAGCCGCACTGCTTGGATCTGCACGCATATTAAGAAAATACGTTACGACGTCCTAGGCCCCTGGGTGGGGCCCGACTAGTAACCAATGCCAAATCCGGTGAAACAACTGGCCGCTGTGATACAATTGTATAATAATAATAATAATAATAATAATAATAATAATAATAATAATAATAATAATCTTCCTCCATCTTCCCTGAGACTTTATGCCACCCGGGTTAGGTTGGATGCTGGGGCTCAGGACCACGAAGAGCACCCCAGAGTTCAGAGGAGCTGCTAGAGATTTTTAAAGGAGATTCAAGTTAATGTCAGGGTTCCAAGTATGACCCCCAACAAAAAAAGACTCCGAGGCTTGAGGTTCCTCAAAGTTCCATTTTATTAAAGATCTCATACCGGCACATCTGGAAAACCCTGAATCTGAAAGCTTCCAGGTTTTCACCACCCCAAAGAAACTTCAACCCCCCTGCTCAGCACCCACATGTCCATCACATGGCCCAATCAGGTACCATCCAAACCAGGAGTTACCTCCTAGTCACCTCATCACAGCTACAGGGCCAGATGACCTTGGCTTTCTGAGAAAGAATGTTATTATGGCTATATATCACCCACACTCTGTATAATTTTCCCCCTCCCATTTTCCCACAGTAGAAAATGTGGCAGGCCTAAAGTCCCAAAAGTAAAAGATGGCTTCCAGGTCTGACAGTTGTTTGCTGCCCGATTCAAGATAAAGAAACTACAATAAAATCAGTAAGAGATAAAGATATTAAGGGGTTAGGATACCACCATTTGATCATCTGATTATGGAGGCAGAGTAGATCTTGGCTCTTGGGACAGGGCAAATGAAATTTTGTGCCACCTCATGGAGAGACGGAAACCTGTTCAGGAGGCAAAGTACACAAAATAATTGTTCAATTGTTTTATTTAATCCCCAAGGAGAAAAGGGGATATTTAATCACGACGGTCATAAATGGAGGCACCCCACATGACCAAACCCAATTCTGCAAACTTTTTATATAGCAGTCGTAAAATGAACCCCACAGTCATAAAGCGAACACTGAGTAAATGTGTTGCTATGGGCGGGAATCTTTTGGCTGGAAACTGGCCACAGAGGCCAGCAATCAGCAAAAAGTTGTAAATTGAGGAACACTGAAACCAGCCCCTGTTGTGACCATGAGACCTCTGGAACCTGTTTTCAAGTAGCTTTTGAGGGCTCCGCTGTAATCTCGAGCAGTCATTAAGCAAGCAGTCGTTATGCAAGGACTACCTGGAAAAGGAGAGATAATCCAGCTGTGGTCTTTATAAAAGCAAACAGGAGTTCTCAAGGTTATTTTTAAATAGAAAAGGTTTTTTTTTTCCAGAAGATACAGAAGTGTGTCAGAGCCAGACAACTTGTCTTCCTAATCCCAAGGCCATGCTCATTAATTCATGGAAAAAGATTAAAAGGACAACCCTATTGAACAAGACTCAATATTAATTACTATACCTCAAGTCTTTATGATGCAAGGCATGAAAGTTTCATATTCCATTTAATCTTTATGGGGAAATGAGATTATACTGCAGCAATAAATAAATGGCTCAGTTTTAGTGGACTACAAATCTTAGCTTGTATTTCTCTTCTATTTAACCTAAGCTAAAACCACCTGATTTCCAGAGAAAATGTGTTTTTAGTAATATATTTAGTTGCAATCCACTGCACCAAGTGCCCACAAGTGCAAAATTGACACCAATTTAGAAGCTTACATTTCCCCTAAGTTACCTTCCCACATACCACAATAAATAGATCTGTTCACTAAGAAGCTCTTATTTTTATCTGTGTATTTGATCCACAGCTGAAAATAAAAATGAACAAAGTGATAGAATATAAGGCAATAGAATAAAATAATAAATTTAACATAGTAGAAGTACAAAGGTTAGTGATTATCTTCTATGTAAGGCTTAAGTAGCTAGTCCATCCAAGCCTGGGCACATTTCAAACCCCGTACTTTCAGCAATCACAACTAAATAGAAATTTACCAATGTTCTTGGAAATCTCAGGAAACAATCCATTTGCAAAAGGCACATAACCTCAATTTCAAGCCAATATTTAGTAAGGAGAGGAAGCAGTAAAAAGATAACCAAGTCTGGTATAAGGATCTGGTATAAAGAGGATATAGAGCAGTGTTTCTCAACCTTGACAACTTTAAGCCCTGTGGACAACTCCCAGAATCCCCCAGCCAACACAGCTGGCTGGGGAATTCTGGGAGTTGAAGTCCACAGGACTTAAAGCTGCCAAGGTTGAGAAACACTGATATAGAAGATCACATTCAGACTTGAACTGAGAAATTCAGAATATGAAACGTTATTAAAACTTTCCGGCCAACATAAACTTACCCCATAAAGGATAAAGCATTAAGTCCTGCTAATGAAAATACCCTTCTCTGCATAACGGGAGTTAATGGTGAAAAGATAATTAGATGCAGCAAAGGTCAGCAGCAAATTGTATATTTTTCTTTTTCTTTTTTTTTTCCTCTTCTAGTACACGAGAGATTTCACAGATTAGTACAAAATTATTTGGGCACAGCCTCCACTTTAAAACAGAAATCCTCTATACCCGTGATGGCGAACCTATAGAATTGTGGAATGTGTTGTTGTCATTCCTTTTTAGAAGCCCAAGGTCATCTTTTGTCTCTGCACCTCTGTACCTGACCGGAACCAGCTGGGTGGAGATACCAGCGTGGCCGAAGAAGATTGGACCATGTGATGGATTTGTGGGTGTGGGGATAAGATTATGAACTTTCAACTGGGTGGAATCCCAGGAAGCTTTTAGATGGGGATTCCACAGTTTGTTGCCAAGATATCTGTCTTATTAAATTGGAACTTTAAGGATAGCTCTGCCTTGAGACGCTGATTTAATTCTGCATGATATTTGGAACGCTGACACCTTACGTGGCACAAAAAGGAAAGCGAAATTAAAATCTTCTCTCCAATGGCATGTGTGAAAACTCAGTTTTGTTAGCAAAGACGGATCGAGACAGAGACCTATTGCAAACATTTAAGATCAAGAGTCATTGACAACACTGAGCAAAAGGATTTCAGTACCTTCTTTCAATATTCCTCAGTTGTACTACTTGAAAATTGTCCTAGGGAGAGCCGAGGTGGCGCAGTGGTTAAATGCAGCACTGCAGGCTACTTCAGCTGACTGCAGTTCAGCAGTTCAGCTGTTCAAATCTCACCGGCTCAAGGTTGAATCAGCCTTTCATCCTTCCGAGGTGGGTGAAATGAGGACCCGGATTGTTGTTGGGGGCAATATGCTGACTCTGTAAACCACTTAGAGAGGGCTGAAAGCCCTATGAAGCGGTATATAAGTCTAACTGCTATTGCTATAGAGGGTGGCCAAAAGGGCAGAGATGTCAGGGAACTGGCATTTGAGGGGTTTGACATAGTCCCTTACCTTGGAAGAAGGGAGGCTCGGAACTGGGACAGACCAAGACATGGCTTAATTCAGGGTGGTTCCTTGGCTAATGAATTCGGCTAATGAATTCGGTTAACATAGCAACAAAGAGTGCTGGGAATGCCATCGGTAAACAATATGGTCATGTGACATCGTATTATGTGACCTCCTCACTTAACAACGGATGTTCCGGTGCCAATTACTATTGTTAAGTCGAGGATTACCTGCAACAATATGATGACTTTCATTATGTCTCACTTCTCCCATCTGTTAATGCTGTTGCTGTATTTATCACACCTTAAAGAGTTATAACATTAATGACATGAGCTAAATAACTTTAAGTTATTTTGGCAACTTTCAACAGATGGTACTACAGACACTTCTTTTAAACGTGTGGAAATCAGTTGCTCAAGTTTATTCTAGTATTATGCTGTCTGTTCAGTTGAATCAAACGGCTCCCATGTAAAATGTCTACAGTTCTGTTGAATTATGTCACTCCTACAAAGCAGCAATTCTAGGAGAAAAAGAAAACTGCAAAGATTTCAAAGTAAAAACAAAATCCTGATCCTATTAACTATTTGTATCTGGAGGACTAAAATAAGTTTACCGAAACTGTTATTGTTCTACTACTCCTAAAATTTATCTGAGTTGAGTTTCTTTAATATTTCTGCTCATTTTATTACAGAATTCTTTTGTTTTATCAGTTTAACACACGTTCCAAGATTTAATTCTACTTTCCATGCAATACAGGTCACCCAAAAGACCCCACTGTCCTTCAGATGTGATAATCACACAAATAATAAAAGTAAATAAATATTAGAGTGATCACTTCCTGAAAACCTAGAGGCAAAACATTTTGAATAAATACACAGCCTGAACTATTTCTTACCTGTTTCTTTTATGATTACTGGTGCACTTATTGTTCCAAATGATGGTCCTGCATAAATCTTTAGGAAACACACACTAAGCATTAGAGCAATAATTGCCAGCAACTCTAGAAAAGTAATTATAAAAGAATGAGGACTTTTTGGCTGTCTTAATAAATCCCCGATTCTAGAAGATTAAAAAATTATAGAGTCTCCCAATGTCAACCCTAAAATGCTAATGTGCATTATTTTATAGCATACTCCTAACTAATGAGACTTCTTGGAAGGAAGGAATGATTTATTTGGCAATATTAGTCTTTGGGGAATGCGTTTATAAGCTTTCAATGTTTATTCCCTTTAATTTATTTAGAACAAATAACAAGAGCCTATACTGATGTACTATGGGGAGAGCTCCCGAGAATCCAACAATTTATCATTTCAAGTTTTTAAAATTTGGGTCAGCCTTCCCCTGGTAGCATCTTGGCAGCACAACTATTGATACTTCCTTAGGAGTTACGTGTCACTTTTTCTTTTTTTAAAAAGCAGACATGTTAAAGCAAATGTCCAATGCCCAAAGCTGCAGCTACAATAATAGAACATGGGCAAAATACAGCAATTTACAATGTTGGGCACTTCAAAAACTTGGTGATTTATTTCTTGTTGAAGACGACAAAATGGAGATGAAACTTTCAGAAACTCTGGAACTGGAAGGACAGTCCTTTCAGCTGAAAGTAGCAGGTGCACAGAGTGGGCAAGACTGTCGCACATGCAATGTTGTGCTTCACAATTATACCTAAGCCACTGAAACTGTCATCTATAAACTAAACCTGAATGGCACAAAATGGAAGTAAAAAGACAATGTCTTCCTGGATAGCCATGACTTAAATCTCTCCTCAAAATTGATGGTACAGCAACTTCAGGCTGGACTCTCCATGCTGCATAGCATCTAGCTCTTCAGAACAATAGTTATCGTCTCTTAATGACCCCATAATCCCTTGCAGGATGGAGTGTGGGCAACTGAATGGAGTTGAGTGTTTACTGCTCTTCCTGTCGCCAATGTGGAGTTATAGTCAGCAGATATATTCTCATTGTGTCCAGAGAGCGAAATATCTACCTCTAGACTAGGATCGAACTCACAGCCACCTAATTGTGAGGCGAGAGCTCCACCTCTAGGCCACCCCACCACTCTAGCTCTTCAGAACAATTCCAGAATAAAACCTAAATCTGCTGTCCTCTTCCGGCAGTTGCTTGTTCAAAAACATAAACCTGTTTAACAATAATTTAAAAATGAAGTGCCTACGAAAAAACTTTCCAGCAGGCAGGTCCATCCATATAGTTTACTAAGCACACAGCAAGCAGCTAAGAATACTCAAATTACATTATCCTGAATATATTTTCTTAATACGGCATGCACACACGTACACACAATATCTATATACACATATATTCATCAGATATATGTGCCCTCTGCTAAAATGTTTTGGTAACCGAAATAATTTTTTCTGCTAAACATCACAAGAAGCATGAAGTTGATGGTATTATTTCATAGAAAAGCTACATTTCATAGCTTTCCTCTTGTTCAGATACCCTGTCACACAGAACAGTCTGTACCAAACTAAAGATGAATTTTAAATCTCCCTTTGGCATCTCAGAATGAAAATCAAATTCTACACCATTCAGACTTCAATCACCTTGAGGTCTGCTGAAACTTATCTTCTATAAAACAAGGAGCATGACTATTTAATCAAAGTTCTTTCAACCCACTGTGGTTTAGAAAATTGCTGACTTCCTATTTAATAAATAAGATTAATAATCTGAACACAATTAAGAGTAAAAAAGGCATGTTTTATTAATATTCATATACAGATTGGGGAGGGAAGGATAGCTTCAGAAACATTTTTTCAGCCTTAACTGTGAACCTCGAGAGTTCCAAAAGCTTGAATGAAAAAAGGTTTAATGAATCAGCTTTTATAATTCCCATCTTTTACCAAAAATCCATGCATCCTCCTAAACCACCATTTAGCACAAAGCATATGAGCTGAAACAAGGCTGACATAAAGAGGATTTCAGAAGCATTCCAGGACTGATGCATAACCGAAATTGTCACGTAAAATCAATTCTACTTACAAGCTGACTTTTCCGTGCAACTCAATTCAATACAAAGGAAAGCCACTGTTCAAATACAACCTATGTGATATTCGGTGTGTTTAAGTATCTAGGATGTGATCTTTGGACATGGACAAAGTTTGACATATTCAAGACAAACTGGATACAGTATTTTATGAAGACAAAAGGAAATTTAACATTACTTCAAGCAGCTGAACAAAGAAAAGTACAGAGTCCTCAACTTGCAACAGTTTGCTTCATGACCGAAGATATAAGGGCACTGAAAAAAGTGACTTAAGATCATTTTTCACACTTACGACCGTAGCAGCATCGCTATGGTCACATAATTGACAACTGGCTCATATTTATGACAATTGAAGTGTCCTGGGATCATGTGATCCCCTTTTGCGACCTTCTGATAAGCAAAATCAATGGGAAATCCAGATTCACTTAGCAACCAAGTTACTAATTTAACAATTGCAGTGATTTACGTAGGAAATGTAGCAAGAAGTCGTAAAATGGAGCAAAATTCACTTAACACATTTCTTACTAAGTGTGGTGGTAAGTCGAGGACTACCTGTCATTACTCCTGCACGGATGAGAACCCAACACTGAGAAAGCAAAGGGCAAATAATGTTTCAGCATCCAGTCAATCACAGCAAAACATAGAGGTCACGACAGAGCATATTCAGTGGAAATTAATACTGAAAAGAAGAAAATTAAGGTCAATAAATCTGGTTAGCATGTCAAAGTCAAAAGATATATTATAAAATATTTATCAATAATATTGTATAGTTGAGTTGCCTGTTGTACATAAACCATTTAGCAAAAAATAGCACTTTCAATGGTGTCAGTTTACCTTTTTTTTAAAAAAATAATCTAATATTGCTTTCTTTTACATCTTAGAAATACCGCTCAGGAAGAGTGGCAGACTGCTTTACTTAGACAAACTGTATTTAAATACCGCATTTGATATTTTTGACCTAAATATGCTTCTTAGCATTATCCCACTGGCATAAACAAGCATCACTTTAAAAGCTGTTCTCTCATACAGTTTTCAAATCAAGGTATGGATTTTGTCCTTTCGTGCAAATAAAAAGTTGAAAACTGGGAGGCCGTGAGTTCTAGCATTCTAGTCCTGCCTTAGCCCTGAAATCCAACTAGGTGACTTTGAGCCACTCGCTCTCTTTCAACCCAACCACCTCAGAGGATTGCTGTGGGGATAACAGTAGTAGGGTATGTTGGATATATTCACCCACTTTGAGTAACAATAAAAGCATGCTACTACAGCAGAAGTAACAAATGGATTCAAATAAATACATAAATAAAATGTTCCAGGTAAAGGTTCCCCTCGCACATATGTGCTAGTCGTTCCCAACTCTAGGGGACGGTGCTCATCTCTGTTTCAAAGCCGAAGAGCCAGCGCTGTCCGAAGACATCTCCGTGGTCATGTGACCAGCATGACTAAACGCCGAAGATGTATGAAACGCTGTTCCCTTCCCACCAAAGGTGGTTCCTATTTTTCTACTTGCATTTTTACATCCTTGCTTGTTGGCAGAAGCTGGGACAAGTAACAGGAGCTCACTCCATTACGCAGCACTAGGGATTCGAACCGCCGGACTGCCGACCTTTCTAATCGACAAACTCAGCGTCCTAGCCACTGAGCCACAGCATCCCTTTTAAAATGTTCTAGATTCAATCATTCTTTTCATTAACTGCCACACAAGCAGCAACCCAAAAGTAAATTGACATAAAAATAAGTTAAAGTAGAAAAGTGTCAGGCCCTTTTGTCTGAACACAAATAATTCTTGTGGTTTGAAAAGCCCAAGAACTTACATAACCTCAGGCACTGAATTTAAATATTACAGACACTTTCATATGCAAAATGGTATATTTAAGTAATTATAGAAATTTCTTAATATTCCTAGGTAAATAAAGAGAAATGATTTCAGTAATTCTGAATTATTTTCACCTGACCCATCAAATGTTTGAAAACCAAAACTTTGTCCTTACCTGTTAATAGGCTTTTCTCCTTCCCACTTCCTTGAACTTCCAATCACAGCCTCTCCTTTACCTGGAATCCCTTTCTACACTTTTCCCATGTCTCAATCTGCACACACCTTTTCCCCCTGAACTGCTTAACATGTCTGATCTTATCCGTCCATCCCCACAAGCTTGGCTAAGCAAGGAGCTCTTTCTTTGCTAGCTTGCTAGAGCTGCCTGGGTTTTTTTTTTAAAAAAAATCATTAAATGATCATTAGGGAAGTGAAACCAAATAATAAGAAATGAAGCACCAAGCAACTTCTATTTAAACTTCCAATTCCGAAGAACAAAGGGCATCGGATTTACGGTATACAGTTATAAGCTCTTAATTACGCATTGCTCGTGTAAGCCATTACTTCACCATTAGCAAATCTAACAGAAATATTTCCACAACCCTATGAGATATATGAACCACACCCAGTCATAAGGATCAAAATTAATTGTGTGCAAGTTTAAATAAGACTACTTTATGGCTTTAAGGATGAATATATCCCAATGATGGCTAACCTTTTTGCCAATGCGTGCCAAAAGCGGGAGGAGTGCGAGAGGTCGTGCGTGCGTGTGCCCACCCATAATTCTATGTGCCCTCTCCCCCGTGCATGCGCACGCAACTCTTGCCCTCCCCGCCGCTTTTGGCACGTGATGGCACGATGGACCCATTTTTCGCCCTCCCCAGGCTCGAGAGACTTCCTGGGAGCCTGGGGAGGGTGAAAACAGAATGGGAAGGGACCATGGAGGTCCTCTAGTCCAACCGTACAAAAGCATTGCCGTTGTCTCTACGCTACAGATATGTTTCACATACTTTACTTGGTGCCTTTCTCCCAGCTTCCATTCTGTAAAACTAACCTGGCTTGCTAGTCTAATGAAAGAAAATGAATGTCAACAGGAATTCGTATTATATAACTGCAAGCACAATAGCATTACAGATTTAATGGGCTGGATCCAAATTTGGCCTTTCAAGAACAGAAGGGTTTCTATTGAAATAAAACGTCAGCTCCAAGGTAGGAAAAAGGGGGAAAAAAATGCAATTTTTGCTAATTCACACCTCCCCAGGAGTCCCTTCTACCTCCCCACAAAATCAGCTTTGAACTTTTGATGTCTACTCAGGAATAAGAGGGGAAGCGTCCCTTAGAACTCTAAAGGAAAGAGGAAATCAATGAAAATACCTTTCCTTTTTGCTAGCAGGAGCTACTGCTGGCAGAATGCTTAAAAATCCAGTTCCTTTTCTCCTTGTGCTTTCATGGAAAGCCTCTATAGAGATGTAATGGTGACAGATATAATATGCAAAAGGCAACCCTGGGACACACTGCAAGACAAACCACACTGATCTTACTCTTGCACTATCAGAAGAGCATGTGGCACACAAACAGGAATCCCTTCAAAACTTGCAAAGGGTTTTTACACCATTATTTAAATCAACGCTGAGAATCGCTTGAAGTTTGCAGCAGCCCTGTAAAAAGATCAAACTCCCACCTTTTTCAGTACTACCCAGGGATAAGAAAATACTAAGCCAAACACTGTAAAGAATAGATTCTGCCATTGTTTATGTCTATAGGAGAGAAACAGGATTGGACTGCTCCAGGTTTGGGAGAACCCGTAGCTAATGTTATAGCCAATTTGGAGAACCTTCAAATCCCATCCCTGGCTGGCCCCGCCCACCCCACTCCTTCCAGGAGTCTCCATGTGGCCCATTTTTGATGCGAGGTATGTGCAGCGCCTATGCGAAGGCTCAGGGAAGGTGGAAAACGGGACTCCTGGAAGTTCCAGAAGGCAGGAAACAGGCCCAGAGCCCGGGGGAGGAGGTTTTCACCCTCCCAGAGGTGCGAAGAAAGCCTCCAGAACCCGAGGAAGGTAAAAACGCCCCTCCTCTGTGGTGCAGGAGGCCGACTAGGTCATGCCCATCCAGCAACTAGGCAGACTAATTTGCTGAAATTTTTGAAGCCTACCCCTTCAAAGGCAGAAGGCAGGTAAGTAATGCAGTTTGGGAACAAAGGACACCATTTAGACAAATGCTGTGTATTCTGGGAAGAAAAAGCATAATCAAATAGCTACACCTTTTCACCAATAAAAAGTTTTCTTGTGTAATATTTTTTATAGGTGTATGTCTAATGTATACAAAAATAACAATTCCATCCATAATTGACACAGTGGGAGTGCAGCAGTGTTGGGTAGCAGGTGATACGCCCCGGTATGGGCGTACCGGAGCCTGTCCAGAGCACCGGATACCATTCCAGTACAGTGCTCCGATGGCCCAGCCGCCCGCCCAAGCTCCTTACCAGTCTTTTAAGACTTCGGCGCTTCCGTGCACAGTGTGTACAGCGCCTGCGCGACGCTCCACTGAGCAGCTAGGACGTCGCAGAGGCTCACGGAGATGCTAAGACACATGTGCGCGCTGCGTATGTCCATGTGGACGCCGCCAGGCCCGTTCCAACCGTACCGGTTGGAACAGGATCCGGAAGCCACCACTGGAGTGGAGACATTCAAACTTCACTGGCAAAAGACAAACAGGGTATTTTTTTAATATCAATCACAATTGGAAATCACCGCTACTTCATACTGGTACAATTATTTTGATTCACCCTTTTCGAAAGGAAGATATAAACCGAGCCTTTGAAGGGGGGGGGGGACAATGTAAATGAGACTTGTGGAATGTAAAAGTTTGGAAAGCAAATTCGAGATTTTTTTTTAATACATGTTCCTGTCCCATAAAGGAATCTGCTACTACAGGTGGCAGGTGATCATCTGCTCTCTTTTTAAACACCTCCGGAGGCAGTTAATTTCGCTGGTGATCGCCTCGTGTCTCTATTTTCTCACGTTCAACCCAAAATCGCTTCTTTGTCATGTAGATGGGTTGTTTCTTGCCCTGTCTTCTGGGACAACTCTGACCAATTCTACTCTACAAAGCAGGACTTTCTCGAAAATCAGGCTAGGTGGTTGGTCCAAGGAGAAAAAATAGCAGCCTCCAGGTTCCATTTCCATTCTCTGTAGCCCATCAAGAGGATTGTGAGACACGGTGGCACAGTGGTTAGAATGCAGTACTGCAGGCTACTTCTGCTGACTACTGCTGACTGCAATTTGGCAGTTTGAATCTCACCAGGCTCAAGGTTGACTCAGCCTTCCATCCTTTTTATATATTTGTGTTTAACTGAAACAGGAGAACCTAGAACTACCCACCTCATTCTCATAAATAACTTTTGGTCTTACAAAATAAATTGGATTCATTAAAGAAAAACATTTAGGTAGGAGGGTCTGCTTTAATTTTGCCCTGTTGGTTCTGTATAAATAAATGTCTCGGCTATCGTTGCCTAGAAGAAAATTACAAGAGAGCTGAAAGAAAGTAAAGCAATCACAACAAAATCTAAGGCCAAAATAAAAATAACCTTCTCCTGAAGGTATCCCACCCCAAAAGCTTTTTATTTTTATTTGTTTATTAAATTTATGTTCCATTCATCTTGCTCTCCTAACTTTAATCGAACAAATAGGGCTCAGGCTAGATTTTAGGAACTAAATTCATCTGATTCACACATACAGAATATAGATAGAAACAGTAAAAATACTATAATTACATCCCTAAGAATTCAATTTAATTCCATTGTAAGCATTAAATTATGTTTAAGAATAAGGTTGCAGAATTCTCTTATACCATTTATAAAGTATAAAACATGAATTTATTTAAAACAATTAAGTACAGGATCTGAAGAATGGGCTTTTCAGTGTGATATTTCAGTGGTTCATCTTGAATTATCTCCTTCACTCATCTAGGCATTAAAAAGCAATGGGTGCTTATGAAAAGGCTTTATTCTAAATACTGTGGATTTCATTTTTGTGACAAAAACACTGGTTAAACCAGAATGTAGAATGTTTTCTACCCATTGAGACATGTAGCTAACCCCTTCAACATTGAATCAATGTTCAATCAGAATAGAACTGGAAGGGTCCTTAAAGGTCTTCTAGTCCAATCCCCGCTCAAGCAGGAGACCCTATACCATTTCAGACAAATGGCTATCTAATTTCTTCTTAAAAACCTCCAGTGATGAAGCACCCACAACTTCTGAAGGCAAAGCTGTTCCACTGGGTAAATTGCCCTCACCGTTAAGAAAGTTTATCCTTAATTCCAGGTTGTTTCTCTCCTTGATTAGTTTCCATCCATTGTTCCTTGTCTTGTACTTTGGAAAATAAGTTGATCCCCTTTTCTTTGCAGCAGCCCCTCAAATACTGGAATGCTTTTTAAAAAAAAAATACTGTTTAAAATCACAGTATTTAAAAACACAGGCACACATCAAGAAGTAGCTGGAAGCATTTCTCAAATACCTTCCTGTCGGTGATTTATCGGCAATACTGACCTTTTGGATTCATCAGGATAGCTACCAATTCTTACCACCCCTGCAGTGGAAGCTGATGAATTGGCAGTAGGGAAAGCAGCATCAATTGTTCCTGTCCCTCCCTTCAGGTTTCACGCAGATACACACTGCAGAGGCAGCTGCCTAGAAGAAGTCTATGCACAAAGTTGCTTCCCCTCCATTCCACATTCCCATCACACACACACACACACACACACACACACACACACACTCACACGCTCCTGCATTCTTATAGTCCACGGGTTGTTTTGTGCTCAAGCATCTTGGCAGAGAAACTCTTTAACCGTTTGGGGTAAAAAAAATAAAAAATGAAATCCTGACAATAAGGACCAAGTAGCTTGCATTCCTCCTCCCCTGAATGATTCACACTTTCTGCAGATAGGCAATTCAGATGTAACCCTTTCCGAACTGGGGGTGTTAAGAACACAAATCAATTCTCCCCTTGCTGTAAAATGACACATCCTTGTTTTATATTCAAATGTAGGCAAACCCATCTGCTATGAACCCTTTTTTTTGGGGGGGGGGGGGTGTTTATAAGCGATTCCATGGAATCTATCTGATTACAGTAAGACGTTTAGAACTGAATTGGCACACAGTATGCCATCTAACCTTGAGCAGGTCACTTAATCTCTCTGAAATTTAGCTCTTTCTCTTAAAAAAAAGAAAGAAAGAAAAGGTCTGATGCTGCATTGGAAATATAATTAATATTTACGATGTGCTCCAACCTCTTTTTTTGTTGTTGTTTATGTCACTTTTCAAATTTGCTGCAGTGTATAAAACCTGGGATTGCAGACTTTAATTGATGAATCTACAAATGCTGCAGCCCCAGATGGACTTCAAAGCAATGTGTGGCCTGCAGGCAGTTGTCCCTGAAATTGTGTTTACTGTTTTTAGTTTTCCTAAGCCAAATCTCTTGAAAAACCAATTTTACATTCAAGAATTAAATACGTTTAAGAAATAACAAATGAATTTCTCTCCCCACCCCCACCTCTTTCTGGCATACCTGGCATTTAAACACAGCAACATATTAATAAGTGAAAGCAAGCAACAGAAATGAGAGCCATTCCATGAATGATTGGCAGAGACTACAGAGTCCATCACACAACACAAAGAAAATGGCTTTTAAAAATTTGCTTTCCTCATAAGACAAAGCAGTATTAGCTATACAGCATCCATGAGCGAAGAGGTGGCAATATAAATTGAATAATAAAATGAATGAATCAATAAATAAAATCCTAAGTTATTATTTAAAAAGTATGAAGTGCTTTAAGACTGTAAGAATACAGAACATTCTGAAAGCACATCAAATGGATTTGAGAGAAATGTTTACTATAGAGGTATCTTGATTCTAAGAACCAGCATGCTATGATTCTAAAGAGCTTGTATGCTACCATTCATTCAAATTCTATTCCTGCCTTCTCAAAAAAACTAGGTGTACAAATCACGTTAAATCGGAGGGGATATCTAAAGGAACATCCGTCTTCCATGGCTTCTGCCCAGCCTCTACAATCAGGCAGAGTTGGCATGCTCTTAGGCCAGGGTTGTCAAACTCAAGGCCCATGGGCCAGATCCGACCCATGGGGTGCTTAGATCTGGCACGCTGGGTCGCGCTGAAAACAGCAAAGGACTGGCCCATGGTGCCACCTCTCGGTCACTGCACCTCTCCAACTACTGCCTATATATCATCACCAAATAATTTAATGAATTTATTTAATTTAATAAATTTCCTTGCCTTCCACCTAGATACACGCAACCCAGTGGACTAGTCCTCTAGGTTGGGGAGAGAGTTCTAAACTCCAGTAAATAAACATTCAGAAAATAAAAACACAATGGAAAAACTCTCAGCTTCATAGAAATGAGCTCAGGAGATCAGATTTTACCACATCTGCAGAAATAACATCACTGTGTGCAACTAAATCATAAGCAGTGTGCTTAATGAAATGCTGATTTTGCCAGTACACCATGGGGTAGGAGTAAATTTATCACCACAAGACTTTTTGTTAATCAAAATAGTAGTTGGATAATCAGATTTTATTCGCAAGGCTAAAGAAAGCAGGCTCCATGCCTAGCTAAGTATAGACTCATATAAACTCCTGAGAAAGAAGCCTGTAATATTTTCAATGGTTTTAAAAAGCCAGAAGTATGCAATATTTTAAAAATGCATGCATCAAGGTATGTATGAGCCAAGATAAAATTTCTACATTTAGAAGATGAATGTGTTATCCACCCCCTTACCATCTTTCAGCAGCTTAAACAAAGACAACTGAAACTGAATTAAGGATGATTACTTTTCATTTTTCTAGTTATCTGTTTGTACTGGCATTATTTGATCTAACCAGCTATATAGTTCATCTTGAAATAATAATCATATTTGATTGGTGTTATTATGTCTTCTATGCTCTTGAAGCTTTCTGTTGAGAAAAATTAGGCAATACGTACAATTTCTTTCTTTCTCAGAAATTATTCCAAGGAAGCCAAGTCAATAGTTGAAGTTTAACATAGATAAGTAGCCAACTGCAAGAAGATGTCTAGAATTTGGGAGGAGGGATATAGATTAGGTGGGTTATGGACTTTAAATCAGTTTATGCTCCCTAACAGAACCTTTCCAACCATAATGACAAATGAGAATCAAAGTACTGTACCTATAACTTGAACACATCATGAAAAGATATTTCAAGTTCACATAAATACCATTCCATCTAACCGGATTTCAAGTCATACTATCCTCTGAATATATTTCCTTAACTGAAACTGTCAATATAATGCAGCAATATTTTTATAAACAAATTTCATGCTATGGAGGATTATAAACACGGGGATTGAAACTTTAACTGCAAATATCATAATAACATAATAAAAATTTATTGTGCAGCTATATTTGAAACTATGAAGTCCTTCATTCCTTTACCCACATTAAATCCCCCCCCTCCACCTCTGTCATAAGCCTGGGTCTCAGGGTCATCCAATTAAAGTGACTGGCAGTAGGTTCAGAACAAATAAATACTGTAGCACTAAATTAATTATGCATTGTATGAAGAGCACTATCTACTCTCCCTTTAGCAAGGAGCCTTCTGCCTTTTCAACTAGACTGCTAGGGATTAGAACTTTTAAATCCTCTACACACAAATAGTTTAATACAATTCACCCCACCCCACCCCTTTAATATTTGCAGAAACATTCTAAAGCTTATCTATTTCCAAAATAAAGCATGCACTGTAAAATATTATGCAATGAAAGCATACTTTTCATCTGAAACTCAGATAAACTGGCTCAGATAAACATTTCTGGACAGAATTTCATAAGTAAATCATTGCAAATTGTTCTAAGAAGGATGGTATTATGCTACTGAACTAGAAGTGTCTTTTTTATTTTAATAGACTCTATTTACATATATAAAATGAGTGGGGCAGTAGCCTAGAGGTGGAGCTCTTTGCCTCACAATCAGGAGGCGGTGAGTTTGATCCTGGGTAGAAGCAGATGTATTTCTCTCTCTGGGCAGATTTGGAAAAAAAAAAAAACTGCTGAACACTGCTCCACATTGGCGACAACCGGCTCCATTCAGTTGCCCAGACTCCACCCCACAGGAGATTATTTGGCCGTTAAAAAAGGATGCTGATTTACATACATAAAATATATTCTAAATGCCTGGATGGGAATTATTGTTAATTATTGCTCAAATTTCTACAGTCACCCATCTCACAAAGGACTCTGGGCGGTGTACACTTATTCTATTATTGTCCCACTTCCTATTATCGCTCAATTAGACTCTTGAATCACTAATGAAATTATTTATTTTAGATGATGTGTCAATTCATAGGGGACCAATATTTAAGAACAGACTATAATGAAAACTGCAGCTCTTACGGGATAATACTGTAAAACGTTACCGTATTTTTCGGAGTATAAGATGCACCTTTTCCCCCCCCCAAAAGAGCGTGAAAATTTGGGTGCATCTTATACACAGAATGTAGCCCCACCCACCCCCACCAGAGGCCAAAACATGAAGCAACGATGGTCTGTGGCAATCCCTGTAGCCTGGAACAGCTGATTGGGGATATTGCCACAGTCCAATCCACCCGCCAATCAGCTGTGCTGAATCAGGCTGCAATGTGCTGAAGCTGACCTGACTGGTCAGAGCTTGCAGCAGCAATCACATTCAGAAAGAACACACAAGTAACTGATTCAGCAGGATTCAAAATAATAATAATATATAATACATTGCCAAAAGCAGGTTTTCCAAGGTAGCAGTAAATACAAGCAGAACACAAGCAGTTTCACTTTCAGTTCTCGGCTAAGTCAGGCTCCTTCCTGTCTCCTTGTTGCTCACACAGCAAATTTCAAGAGTCCAAATAGCCCTCATTGGCTGACTTAGTTGCTATGCCTATTCATTGGCTGACCTTGTTACCATGTGTCAGCTGAATACCATAGATGCTGGTAGGCACAGGCAGAATTTTTTTCTTCTTATTTTCCTCCCAAAAAACCAAGGTGCGTCTTATACTCCGGAGTGTCTCATACTCCAAAAAATACAGTATGTACACGTTATTTACAAAATTTGTTGGAAGAAGAATAAGGAAAAGAACAAGCAACAGTGATACAGCAACTGTCAACCAGAACAGTGCAACTGCTGATTCTGTTTGCGGGGGGGGAGGGGGGAGTCCTGGGTACTTCATTTGATCTTCCTTTCTTACATTTAAAACAATGCATTTCATTTAAACTAAGCTCACTAGCTCTCTTGTAAATGAACAAAGCTGCTTTCACTATTGCTTAAAACTGGGAATTGGTAACAACTAGGCAGTAATGAGATCATTCACTGAATCAATATGATGTACTCATATTGTATGGGTGGAAACTAATCAAGGAGAGGAGCAATCTAGAACTCCTGACACTGAGAACAATCAATCAGTGGAACAACTTGTCTCCAGAAATTGTGGATGCTCTAGCGCTGCTAACATGCTTTAAGAAGAGATTGGACAATTATTTGTCTGAAATGGAACTATAGGGTTTCCTGCCTGAAGGGGGTTGGACTTGGGGGGTTGGAAGACCTCCAAGGTCCCTTCCAACTCTGTTATTCTATTCTATTCTCCTCTGAAATTGAAATTGCTTTGGGATTTTTTTTTTTTTAGTGTAAGCTATGGGGCACGGTGGCTCAGTGGTTAAGACGCTGAGAGCTTGTCGATCAGAAAGGTCGGCAGTTTGGCGGTTTGACTCCCTAGTGTCCTGTAACGGAGTGAGCTCCAATTACTTGTTCCAGATTCTGCCAACTAAGCAGTTCAAACGGACGTAAAAATGCAAGTAGGAAAAAAGGAACCATCTTTGGTGGGAAGGTAACAGCGTTCTGTGTGCCTTCAGTGTTTAGTCATGCCGGCCACATAACCACGGAGACGTCTTCGGACAGCGCTGGTTCTTCAGCTTTGAGCCAGAGATGAGCACTGCCTCCTAGAGTCGGGAATGACTAGTACGTATGTGCAAGGGGAACATTTACCTTTACCTTATGGCCTTAGTGGTGAGGACAAAAGTCTTTTTAGGCCCCTTTCAGGAAGCAAGGAAGATGGATTATGGTTGCCTTATATAATCTCCTCCTAATTATCAATGAAACTAAATGGGTCCCCAAGAGGAAGTTCTGAAAAACCAATAGACTTCCGTGAGACACACAAGTCAATGGAACTTGAACTTCAATAACCCCTCTTAGGAATAGATGTGACTTTGGAGAAGGCCATTGGAGATTCCAATAGTGGGGAAATGGAGTCAATATGTAGTATTTAAAATATCTATGGAGATTCTCAGTCATCCAGGTCATGGTTTACCCAAAGATGCTTTTTCAAGAGGCAACTGGACTTTCTGGTTTTTCTTTGAAGACATTTTGCTTCTCATCCAAGAAGCTGAAGATTCTTCCAATTTTACTATTTAATAACGCTGAATTTCACTGTATCAATTTCTGCAGCATCTGGAGAAAAATCTTTGAGTAGAAAATATTTTCTTGTGTGGTATATAAAGAATACATCTACAACATCTAAAGCTGTCTTTGTTGAATGTATAAAAGCAAAGGGAGACTTGCTTTAGGATAGAAAAACTTTATTGCTAAGTTTAATGTACATGGATTTCTCTTCATTGCGCCTTCACTCAAACAAAACAAGGGAATTTGCTGTTTCTATTTGCAACTATTTTTATTTTCTATCCATTTAAATACAAAATTCTATCCCACGCTTTTAATGCAGCTCTCTCCTTCAGGGCAGCCGTTTCCTATTTGCTTTAATATCTCCAATAAAATGTTCAACTGCAGATCGTTTCAGAAGATGACAAATCCTTTGTTTACAAGTTTGTTTTTAGTGTTCCTGATCCATTTTATTTTTCTGGATTCTGCAACAATAAGTATATTATTTGCTCTTCTATTTATAAAAACAGAAATAGAAATGCCACTCATTTTTCTTTCATTACAGTTCTTAGAAAAAAATAAGAACTTTCTTGCAAAAAAACAAACAAAACCCTGAATAAATTTTCCACATAAGGTCATTTACAGGATGGGGTGCATGTCTAAACATGCATGTGTGGGTGTGTGGGTGTGCGTGCGCACACACACACACATAAGTGGGTAGTGATTAATATGTAGAATGCAGAGCTGCTTCGCAATTCAACATACGGTAAATCTTAACCTGTTCAAGGAAATGTAAAAAGAACCTTCCAGGACATACAAAGGCCAAGGTCACTCACTACAAATCAAAGGACTACATTTTGATTATGGGACTGCTCTTTGAAACGTGTTAGCTAAAACCTCCTATAAATAATATTTCAAACCTAAGCAAGCAAGCAAGAAAAATCATGCTTCAGTGTGTTTCATCTGGAAAGATATGTGACCTACTTTAGGCTTCACTTTGATCATAATTAACACTAATTTGTTCAACTTCCAATTTAACATACAAACCCACTCACTGAAAAGGAAATACTGGCTAGTTTAAAGCCATAAGCGAATGCTTAAATATACTCCCGGATGTTTAATTTAGAAAATATAGAAATCTAGCTTTCAGTGAGGATTATGTGGCAGGCTGATATCTCAATAGGTGTTGAGAGACATTACAGCAGAGAACGCCCACTGGAGGGCAGTTGTTGCCCAGTGAAATCTGTTTGGATCAAAGAGATTGTGAGACAATTAACTTGTATTGTGTATGGTTGCTTCTCATGAGTTAACTGCGAAAATGGAAGTTGGCTTAGGGGCCAAGCAGCTAAGACTCACAACTTTCTTCCATTAGACCAGCAAACACAAGAGCCTATATAGATAAAATATCTAACCATCCTCATTTTCTAACCACTTTTGGAAGCAATTAATCTACAAATAAAGAGAGATTCCCTATGCAGCAAAGATAAAATTCCCATTGGTGAGTTTCATGTTTTTTTCTGGATTACTAAAATAGAGACTTTAAGGATTGGAAGATTCCAGAATTCTTTGCAAAAAGCTTAACAAATAAATGATTTAAGAAAGTTTAAAACAGATAAAGTAATAATTAGAACTATATGGCGTTCTAGTTCTGAGCACCCATAGAGCACTTATCAGCAACTCTTTAAAGCAGTCAAGAATTTTCCCAGGATCACAAATCAGAATAATTTGGGGAAGACTCCTAAAAGCACTGCTCTTGTTCCTTCTGCTGGCTTTCAACTTCTTATTTCTCCTCATTTTCTCCATCATAAGGAAAAATATCAGAAATGTAGGCTTTCCACTGGCATGTTGACTTTCTTAATATCCCTTCCTGTCAGGTCCCCAAAAACCAAGAAAAACACACAGTTACTTTGAAGCAGTTTCCTTTATTGTTCCTCACCTACAGACAGAACTCTTACAAAATAAATCAACTACTTGCATCATTAGAAATATACTCTAAGAAGTTCTAGGGAGGCGCTACTATGACTCACTTTCTTCTAACCAAACTATCTAATTTTTGCTGTCTCTTGGTTCTCTGGAATGCAGCCCTTCCTTCCTGGGAATCCAGACTACATTCCACCACACTTCCTTGTCCCTTTTTTAACCTTAAACCATGGGTCCTCAAACTACGGCCCACGGACCACATGCAGCCTGCCAAAGCCATTAATCCGGCCCGTGTGGGACCACAAGGCTGCCCCGCCCACATTGCCCCACCCACCCTTCAGCCGAGTGCAGGATTTCCCTTTGCGAGCCCTGTGGGCTAGAACTGTAAGGTAAGGCCAATGAGTTTGGAAGTAGGGGAGGTGAAAAACAGAATGCACAGATGCCCCAGGAGGCAAAAAAACTGAAAAAAACAGCCCATTTTTCAGCTACACATCTTCAGGGGGGATGCGCTCCTGGATCTTCCCCATCCACAAGATGCTGTGCAGTTGAAGAATGAAGCCGATGATGCTGCCTTGATGGCCCAGGTTTCAGACTGGAACGTCTTCCTCAGTGTCTCCGTTTTCCTGTCATCCGCTTTAAGTTGTCAGCCACATACTTGGCCACCAGAGAGGCAGGAGATGCCAAAGCAACCACCAGTGGGTCCACAGCGGGAAGCTGTAAGGCCTGGGAAAAATCTGGCTCAATATTATAAAAACGTCTATCATTACTGCCAGGGTTTGGGAAAGCAGTGGGCTTCTCCCATTGCTTCTTCACCACTTCCAGGAGGAGGTGGGGAGCAGGGATCTCCTCCTTAACAGCGTCGGGCTCAGAGAAGACCGCGCCCCGAGGTTTCTTTGCTGCATCCCCCTCTGCAGCTCCATCCTTAGCCCCTTCCTTCGCTCCTCCTTTACTCCACTCCCCCTCTTCTACCTGTGCAATAGCACACGCCTTGCGCACGAGAGATCAGAATAAATTAGGGGGGGAAGGCCAGTGAAGGCCAGAGGATCCGGCTTGTCATCTTCCTCATCATCAGTTAGGTCAGGGTCCCTTTGGGCCTTATCCCCTGCTACCGAGCCTTCACTAATCAGGGAAGGGGAGACGGGGCGGCTCACAGAAGCGGATGGAGGGCGTGCCTGGGAGGAGCTGGCTCTAGGGGTCTTGCCTTGATCTAATGCTAAGGACTGAGCGGCCTGTTGCTGCAAACCAGCCACAATTCCTGAGGAGATGGCCCTATCAATAAGATTCTGCAAACCTTTTGGGAGATTGTCCACATCCAAAGAGTCCCAGCAGGAATTCTCTGGATCTTGAGCTACCCCAGCCTGGGAAGCCAGAATAGGCCTAGGCAAGGCCTGATCCCCCATGGGCTCCATGTGGACACAGGAATCTTCCATGTCCATATCCTGGACTTCCAGGGAAAGAGGTGGAGAGGGGGAAACTTCCCGAAAAAAACCACCCCAGAGAATCTGGAGAGCCTGGGGGATGGGCTGAGGCTCACCCCCCAGAGGAGATGTAGACCGGCGGGAGGGGGCACTGAGCCTGCCCCACAGGGCTCTCAATTTCTCAGCCCTGGAAAAGGTCTTTGAAATTGCCTTATGCCGCCTTAGTTCATCCCTCTGTGTGGCGCAAGAGGCAGCAGCAGCTTTTGAGCTCTGGCAGAGGCAGTGGGGCGCTGCCTGGAAGATGGGCCCTCCCCAGGGGAACATGCGGCCGAAGGGGACCTTCCCACCTCTTCCACCATCTTTGCCAAGTGGCAGTACTCACCCTACTTACGAAGCCTCTTCACTCACTCTCTTCAGCTGCAACAGGCAAAGGAGAAATCAGGCAGGAACAATGCTGCTTTCTCCCCATCTAGGCAGCCCCTGCATCAACGCCAAGAAACAGCGTGCCTGGGGGCTGCTTCCGAGGCTGGCTCGGCTCCAAACGCCCATGTGCCATCTCGCCGCTCCGCGGCGTGCCCTCAGTCTCCAAAAGCCCCTTCGCGCACTTGCTAGTGCTCTGGGATCGCCACGGCTCGAATCTAGCCACCGAAGACTTCAACCAGCAAAGCGGAGCGACGGGACCGTGGGGCTGGAAATCCCAAGCCCGCAAGCCTCGCGATCGCCCAGGACCCAGGGATCGACGCCATGTGTTCAGCGGAGCCGCAATGGCCACCGCAGCAGCGACCGAACTCTCCAGTCCCCAGCAGTTTAAAGTGATCTCTCTGGTGGCCAGTAATAGGAACCACACAGAGATAATTACTGGCAAGAGGAAGGAGCTTCTTTCCAGAGGCAAGGAAGCAAGGAGGTACCAGTAGAGGATATTAATCAGGAGAAAAATTATTTATGTCTCGTTTTTTGGCCGGATTGAGATGAACTGGAAATCAAGGGTGGAGCACAGAGGCGTGGCTTCAGCTTCATCCCAGTCTCGTGGCCAATTGGGTGTGCTAGTTACCTCTATTGGAGCCTCCTGTCCCTTGCTCTGGAAAATTGGTTCTGTTTGCGTATGTCTGCTCTGCCAAACATTGAGCCCAGCAAATGAAAATGGTAACTGGGTCCCGGTATTCCAACCAGAATTTATCTCAACTATCCCACACAAGAAAATGACAGTTGGTCCTACCTGAACTGTTGTTTGAGGAGGTTTTGCAGGATTAGCCAGGATTGAGTATTGTGATGTCCAATTGGCCACGAGACAGAGTTAATTTGAAGCCACGCCTCTGTGCTCCTTAATTCCGGTTCCCAGTTTGATTCAAAGAAATATATACACATGCTCTCTCGCTCTCTCTCTCTCTCTCTCACTCTCTCTCTCTCTCTCTCTCCCTCCCTCCCTCCCTCCCTCCCTCCCTCCCTCTCTCACACACACACACATATATCAATACGTTTATGTGGCACAATTATCATATACTACGGTTGATGTAGTTTTCTTCTACTTTTATAATTACAGGGAAGTAATTATCAACCCTCAGTTCACTAGTGATTTGGTGGGTAACACTTTACATAAATCTGCAATGTATGGTATTTGCTTTTCCAGTCATGGATATAATCAAAATTAAGTTATTGTTCATTCCATCACATACATTTTGCTAGACTGAACACTAACCTGCAATTCACTCTTCTATTTTGTTAAAGTACCCTCATGTAAAATGGTGAAATTAAAAGAAAACTAAGATAGATTGTTTAATGCTTTTTAAGAACACAGATGGCAATTCAAAAGCCTCTCATGTATAACACAAAAATGCTCTGAGAATTTCTACTTCAGCATGATAGTTCATTTGAATCTTCCACTGAATATATCTGATTGTCCTCCTTAAAAACCTCCTCTCCCAGGCATTTCTCTTTTTATCTCTTTTAAACCATCTTCTCTAAATTCAATCACTGCCAAAATACTCTCATATAATGAATGTTTACTTTCATCTAAACCTTACATTCCTCTTCAAACTAAAGACAACTTCTATAAAAATGAGAAATTAAAAAACTGAAGACAGCTTCTCAGCCACTGAGCCTGACCACATGTTCCACGGCATATGTGAATTAATCCGAAGATATTAACATTTAAATTGGTCTACCTGAGTAGCTCTAAATAGTTCCATATAGGTGAGAATCTGAAACAGCATGCTAGGAAAAAAGCCCAAATTGGTCAGATCTTTCTTTTAAAAAAAATATTTAAAATCTTATATACTACCCAATCATCTCAACATAAGTGGTTTATGTACAATAAAAATGAAAGTATATCATAGAAGCATGAAATGCTGAACAAAGCAAAAAGCTTGTTATACTATCAGCCTATTTCTTCAGCATATTTGCAAAAATATTATACTGTCATTAATTTTGCCTCTTCACTGATAACTTGCATAAATCTCCATAAGGCAGTCTTTAAGAAAAACAAGAGCTTTGTATATTATAAGCATCTTTGTTCCTTAATGTTCAAAATTTGTTTCCCTACAGCTTTCAAGGTTCGGAGGTTAAAGACAATGATTGCTCGCTCAGAAAATTATATTCCTCCTCTCATATCATCAGTAGAAGGTTACTGGAGCTTACCATGTTAATACACGTTTTAATTTACTTTTATCTATTTAAAGAATGTATATGGGCACTCAACTTGAAATGACTCTAGGCAGCTTACAAAAAAAATCTAGGATAAATTTAAAAAAAATCGACCACAGGCAACCTGGTTCAGCATTTGTTCAGCATTTAATTTGCATTATATCAGATTTCTCTAGTCAACCTTCTTGAGAAATATTACGACACTCAAATTTGTCATTCGTTGTATCTTTATTAAACACGAAATCTAAGATTAGCATATAAACACTGAACAGCATCACCAATAACAGTTTCAAAAACTGCAGATCACACAGAGAGTAATATTGTAAAACTCTGGAATACACGCGGATTCAAAAAGGAATTCATGGAAACAAAAGGCTGATGAGATTAAAATTGGTTAAGATTCATTATGCTGTTATTGAAAAGTATATTAGGAGCAAATACGCATTTCATACTTTGTTAGCACTGCAGAACAATCTTAATGCCTTTAACAGCTGTTCAAGGTTGCTCGTGATAGTAGAAAATACCCATCTGTTCCATTAGCAACTCATGCTCTAAAAACCTCTTATTCACCTCAAAAAAAAAAGCCTGCAGAATTTGCCTGAAAGACTACATCAGGTTTAGGTTAATAAACCAGTATCTCCTGGAAATACAAATAATAGCAACTACAAGAGTAAACTCCACTAATACCAATGGTTATATTAACATTGAAAATAGATTTTTGTGTAAACCAAGAAGGTATTTATAGTAATTCTAGAATGGAATATTTGTCTTTCCGCTCATTCTCTCTCCACACAGAACTAAATCTTGATAAAAAAGAACCACCAAGAGACAGGCCAGACAAGAAGTACATATTACACATTATTTTTAGTGTCAATTTAAATATATTCCAATATATACACACAGCACCGAGACTGGAACCCATGAGGAATCTTGCTGACACAGATTTAGATAACCACTGGTTCACTGCATTTTATGACACAACATTCTTAAAATGCTGGCTTCTCAGAGTCATTTGTGCTTTTCCTTCACTGAAGAAAGAGTAAAAGATGAATAGTTTCTGCATTGCCCTAAATTAAGAGCAGCTGCCATATTCCATCCTTTGGATAGCTTAGAAATATTTTTCATCCTCTCCTGTGCATTTTAATGTCATTCTTCATAATGCCACTACGACAATGTGTTACATTTCTGGCAGGTAGGATGTATTTAATGACTAGGAACTCACCACTGGTTTTAATACTATCATGAAGAGAAGATTCTATTCCAGAAAATAAGAGTTACTTGGACTAAAAACTACAAACCATCTTACACTGAACAGAGAATTCTGAAAAACAATATCATATAATACAAGCAGAATACTGAATAGCATAATTCTAAAGTTCTTTCTAACATTTCTGCAACATCAGAAACAACAGGGTGAGTCAACAACAGGGGTGTTGGATTCACGACAACACGTTGTCATGTGATGCATCACAACTTTTCCCCTCCACTCATTAAAATGGGGGGGGGGGCGTGTGACACATCCGGCATGCGGGCTGCGAGTTTGACACCTCTGGTCAAGAATAACCTAAAAAAGAACAAAAAGACTCCAGCATCTCTCCACCAGTAATCAGCACCCAGATCAGCATAGATTAACTCCAAAATTAATATCAGACCAACAATCAAGTAAACAATACCCCAATCAAGAAACTGCCAAAGAAGCCAACAGCAAACAGCCCAACCAAAGAATCTCTAGGAATACCCACCCACCCCCAAACACTGACAGGCAAGTCACCAGAATATAAACTGACAGCAAACTGTACTCCTTACTATGGTAGCACTGATGATGTTACCTAGTTTGGGTAACGAGACATCTGCAAGAAAACAAGCAAGCTCAGAGAGTACCATTGACCCTACGTAAGTCAAGAATACACAAGAAGAAAGTACTTGGAAATTATGACAATGGTTATTGACACATCAGACTTTGTTCCAAGTTACTGCTATCCAAATAATGCGGGGGGGTGTGGGTGTGTAGAATCCTTTGAATTTCAAACAACAAAATTCTAAGCCAACTGAAGAGCTGTCTTATGACTATTATCCACTATAACTTGTACTCCAGTCTGCACTAAATGGGCATTGTAATATGAAAGGAATCTGTGCATAATCCAAATTTCAATAGGCTAACAGCTTCAGCACACAGAAACCACGCAGACAAAGCAGCAGAATGAATCAATAGAATAAAAATCAATGAAAAAGTTATAATACATCTAGAGTATCATAATACGGGCATTTAGTATACACCATCCTTGATTTAAATTAATCAAGAAAAGCCTAAAGCATATTTAAGAGGAAAAAATAATAGCACATTAGAAAATAGAGAAGAGGTTGTTTCACAAATAATTGGAACTAGAATTTTCTACATTTCAGTTTATCAAAGTTATGTCTTATCACCTATCAGATTAAGCTATGGGAGATGAAAGATAATCAATTTGCTGCACTTATTCATGCCAGACAATAACAGATAGATGTTTTTAATGCAGCAAATTAATTTTAATTCATATGAAGATGTTTCAGCTTTATCCAGACTGATGGCTGTAGATATGATTGACACTTCAACGCCCAGAATTCCTATTGCAACTCACACTGGCATCAGTCTGAAAACCGACACCCAAAATGCATGAAGGACTCCAAATTAAGGAAGGATGCCTTACAATATGAAGAGAAAGCAATAAAATGATTTTATATAAATTTTAAAATACTGACATCTACAGCAAAACAAGATTGTAACACAGAGAGGTTTAGGAAGTTGATATCTCATTTGTAAGGAAAAATAATACAATGGATGCTCCAGGAAATAAGGAAGAATCGGGGGAGATTCATTAGCAAACTGTGTTCTCCCATTCCCACCAAGAGGGTCTCCCAAGGATTTATACCCCCCTGGTGAAGCTCCAGGAGTTTAACCCCCATTCTCCATTGGGAGGAAGATGTTCAAACAGCTTCTAGGAATATCCATCTCACTGTTTGTATAATCCTTTCCCTACACAGCCCTTGGGAATAAGTGTCTTGGGCTTGGAAAACTTCACAGATTCAGGCACAATTAACCAGTGGAATATTTTTCTTGAAAGGTTTACAACCCAGTAAACTGGGAAAGAAATCAAATAATCAAACTTTTTTTTTTGGTATTGTTTACACAGTGTGAGATACTTTATATAGGCAGAAAGGGGGTTCTGTACCTCACACAGCTTTAAGGGAAGGGCTTAACTAAAACTAAACAGGATTCTTGTACCCAACAACTATTTTTTAATTGGAAATTTCTTCACCCAGAACTTTGATGAGGGGGAATGAGCCCTGGCCATCTTTTATCTTTAATTTCTTTTTAATCTGGTTGCAATTTCTTTGAAGGGACGTGTTGGCTCAGTGGCTAAGATGCTGAGCTTGTTGATCAGAAGGTCAGGAGTTTGGTGATTCGAATCCCTAGCACCGGGTAACAGTGTTCCTTGTCCCAGCTTCTGCCAACCTAGCAGTTCGAAAGCACGTAAAAATGTTAAGTAGAAAAATAGGGACCACCTTTGGCGGGAGCGTAACAGCGTTCCGTGCATCTTCGGCATTTAGTCATGGCGGTAACATGACCATGGAGAAGTCTTCGGACAGTGCTGGCTCTTTGGCTTTGAAACAGAGATGAGCACCGCCCCCTAGAGTCAGGAACGACTAGCACATACATGTGGGGGGAACCTTTACCTTTAATTTCTTTCATTGTTGGGAGCAACATGGAGTTCTTGAGAGCTGCGTAGCACACAAGTTTCATAAATTATTAGTGTCAATTTGCCTGACCAAATCTCTTTGGACGAAGCTCCCAGCCTGACTGAAAATACCACTAGTCACTCAACGCTGTTCATAAACTGTAGCATTTGAAAGTAAGAGAGAGAATTCAGCCTCTGTTCTTTTCAATGATTTGCTAGAATCTGATCTAAGATGTCTTACTTATTACCGGTATGTATAAAACTAAAATACCATTAAATGTCAAATATCCTTGGAAATAAGTGTACACTCGATGTTTGAAAATCTTAGAAAAAACTCCAGCCAGGATCATTTCATTGCACTGAAGTCCTTAATATTTTTAGTCTAAAAACAGAGACAATGTCTTGTTAGCAAGACAAATGGTAGTGTTCTTCTTCAATGAGCAACAGCACTTTTCTTATTCATGAACCTGAGAATATTAAATTGCTGGTTGATTCTAGATATCGATTCATCAAAGATTACCCCAGATTTCCTGCCTCTTTTTCTACTATTGGCTAAATGATCATTTTAGAACAGAGTTCCCCAACCTTTCTGGGTTGGTGGCCAGGAGGGGGGAAAGGGCAGGCGCCTTTCCATGCACATGCGCACATGCAAAAAGGGCTGAGAGTATGATGAAAACAAAGCCGGGAGCATGCACGTGATGCTTGCCGCGACACTATCGCCCGCAAGATGTTCACAGTCAATAGTGCGAGTGGGGGGCTTAATGCGCACACAGGCATGCGCACTATCCAGCCACTCATGTGGCCCGGTGGCCAACAGGCTATGGCCCGGTAGTGCAGTGGTTCCCAAACTTGGCAACTTTAAGCTCTGCTGGCTGGAGAATTCTGGGAGTTGAAGTCCACAAGTCTTAAAGTTGCCAAGTTTGGGAACCACTGCGGTAGTGGACCATGGCCTACATGTTGGGACCTCTGTTTTAGAAGACAAGGCTGTCTTCAGTTGACTCTCAACTCCTAGCGAAGCCATGGATATTTCATTCAGTTTTTCTTGGTACTACCTTCTTTCAAAAGCTTTTATGCTTCACCCCAGAATACTTAGCCTTATAGAACACTTCTACAGGCGTCTCTCCTCCAAGTATTAAACAGGCCTGGTGCTGTTTTGTTTCTGAGCTCAGAAAAGGCTAGCCCAACATTGTCGCTAGCTGAAGCAACTGGTGTTATAATGAGAATCATACTGTAGGTGCAGATTTGAACCTTTACAAAAATAAATAGAAATGCCATTTTAAATTGAACAGTAAAATCTGCCTGTACAAAATATCAGCTGGGATGCCCTATGTGTAAAACTCAAGGCCCAGGGGCCGCATCAGGCCTGCAGGGTGCTTAGATCTGCCCCGCTAGGCTGCCCTGGATACAGCGAAGGACTGGCGCACGGGCGCTCCATTTTCGCTGGCAGAGTGCTCAGGCCACCACAGGTGCCCAACATGAGTGACATTGAGCTGGTCATGCACACACACGCACAAACACACACGAGGTCAAACATAACCCTGATGCGGCCCTCAATGAAATCGAGTTTGATACCCCTGCTCCATATGGTTGTAGAATACTTTCATTTCAATAAATGACTTGGATACATTACTCACATATAAAGCTTTTAAGGCTCACTTGATAAGTCGCTTATATGATTATGTCAGTTGTCACAAAGGTTCCTTCATGCCTTTTACAGCATGGCACTCGTTTTTCAGATTCAAATCATAAAATCTATAAAGGAAGGCTATTTCAGCATTTCCTCCCCACCCCCTTTAAATTCCTGGTCATTTTAAGAGTGTACATTTATATACAAGTGTATGTATTGATTCCGTATGAAATGCTCTAGGCTTCTCATTCCAAAGCATGCAGGTTAATTTATGGGGAATGTCAGGGATCAGTGCTAAAAAGCTTCCTGTGCAGGCCTATAAACAAGGAGGGAAAGCTTGTCAGAAGCATTCCTTCACCCATATAGATGGCTAAATTAGTGGCTGATTCAACTGAATGCAATTAGATATGTGTGTTTTTTTTACTCATTCTAAATTTGAATTAGCAATAATCCCTAACTACTATACGATACAATCCATAGTGCTGCGCAATGGAGTGAGCTCCTGTTACTTGTCCCAGCTTCTGCCAACCTAGCAGTTCAAAAGCATGTAAAATAAATGCAAGTAGAAAAATAGGGACCACCTTTGGTGGGAAGGTAAGAGTGTTCCGTGCGCCTTCGGCATTTAGTCATGCCGCCCACATGACCACAGAGACGTCTTCGCACAATGCTGGCTCTTCGGCTTTGAAACAGAGATGAGAAATGCCCCCTAGAGTCAGGAACGACTAGCACATATGTGCAAATTTTACCTTTATAAGCACTTAAGTCTAACCTTTACAGGCTGAGTTCCCACTATATAAGATTCTTAAAACAATACAATATACTAATTCATGAATTAGAAATTAATTCATCAGTTTGATTGAGAGTTTAATAATAGATAATAGTCTTGTGCTTTAGAAACCAGTTCGGAAAAAAATATTTCTAATCTCCATCCTTCCATATGTGAATATGGAGTACTATTTATCCTTGCATAGTACTGTCATAAAAAGAAATTGTGAAAGAATCCTTTTTAAAATATTGCCTTAAGTGTCTAAACTTCCAGTGATTATTCAGTTTTATATACCTCCGCAACATTTTAAAGTTTGGTCCTGTTAAATTATTTTTGGACGCTCACAATGCACACATCCCCAATTTAATTAACAGCAGGAAACATTCCTTATTCCAAGGTTGAACTTGCAAAGCACAAGGGAGTAGCTGACCACAACACTGTATACCGTGTTCAGCTGTTCACAAAAATTTCAAAAAGACAAGGACACTCTTTTGCAATTCAAAAATTCTTCTTTTTCTCACGCTCAAGGAGTGACCTCTTCTTAAACATCCATATAAGATACAGTTCGGATGAGGAAAAAACCCCAGGTCTCAATCTACATTTCAAAGCCTGCGTATAAGAGCCGCGTACACAGTTCACAATTTTAAACATGCTTAATACTTACATCTATTCAAATGGTTCAAGCTTTGATGCAAAAAAAAAAAAACCCACCTCAGATTAAAAATACAAGATTTAACACCAAAGACAGCATGTTAAAATCACTCTGGACGATTAGCCACTGCTATTCCACATGTTGCAAGATGAAAGAAGAGCTGTGAAAAATATGAAGCTTTCCCAAAGTTATACAGAAAGCGCTGTCCCAAACTGGATGGATGGATGGGTGGAGGGGGGGGGTGGCAGAGCTATTGAAAGTAAAGAGCAATCCACTGGTTTTGAGCCAGATCTAGTGGTAGGTTTGGTTCTAAAAAGAAGAATCCAATCTATAAAACGATCAACTTCTAAAGTGACGCACTGAATCAGAACATTTCTCTCTCCTGTGTACTGATAATGTGAACCCAATAAGAAATCTTGAGAATATGTTACAGCTTGAAGAAAGCTTCCTCTTAATGTGCTATAGCCACTTACATAGAGAAACGCACACATATTAAAGAAGGGGTCACAATTAAACTGCCAAGGCCATTTTCACTACATTTCAAGCAGGAATTGTAAGAGTGTCAGAAAGGGCAACAAAATTATCAGAAGACTGATAATTGGGTGTTTAAAAAGCAATGAATGGAAGACAAGGGTATAAAATTTTAGATGATGACAAAAATTGATGGGAAATCCCACATGCCTCTTGTTTTCTCTTTCTCCTAATAGAGCAACCAGAGTCTACCAGACAAATGGATTAAAAATGCACCTCCAAATTTCTCTGCAATGTACAGTAGATCCAATTTGTACCCCTGCACGGGAGAGTAATCTTTGTTACTACAAAGAATCCAGAAACCCAAGGTCATTCTGGGACTTCAAACCATATGAATTATTAAGAAAACTGATGATGATGATGATGATAATACGGCCTTCCAACAATCAAGAACTTAACTTTAAAAATTAATGTATAGCCATTAGGTCTTGCACAGCTCCCACCTTTTACTTCAGAAACTGCATCTTCACAATTAAAAGCTAATATCCAACGCTAGGAAGCCTAATAGTGCTGCAGTTATTTAAAACACACAGACATTTATGCTAAATCGTAAAATACAGTCTGCGAATCACGTTGATTCGCATTCAGCAAAAATGGAACGGACTACAATATGGCTTAGCACACTGAACACAATCTGGAAGTACTGCTGCCAGTTGCCACAGGCAATAGGGTGACACAATTGTTTAGACTTGATTTCAGAAAAGTACTTTGGAAAGCGTGAGGGCACAGATAGAAAGACCTCTGCGCTATTCTTTCATGCAGTTGGGTCTTTTCCCACAACCAGGCAGTAACTGCAGAAGGCAACCAGATAGGAAAAGGCAGTTTTCCCAAAAATTTTGCCATTTGTTAATTTAAAAGGCATCCAGATTCACAAACCTAACACTACAGATTTGTTGGGTACACACTTACCCAAATCCCTCACAAATAGCACGAACGTATGCTAAGCAATATTTTTTTAAGAGTCATTAAAGCACTCCAGGCAAGTATAGTGAGAATCAATTGAGTCGACAGGTAGTCCTCATCTTACAACAACAATTGGGATTGGAACTTCAGTTACTAAGTGAGGCAGTTGTTAAGTGAGTCAACTTTACAAATCTCCTTTGGTACGGTTATGGGGCAAATCCAGCTTTACTATTGACTTTCCTTGCCGAAGCTGCCTGGAAGGTTGCAAATGGTGATCATGTGAACACGGCAGATTTGGACAGTGAGGAGATTGGGGAGGAACATGGGCCAGTCCTGGAATCTGGGGAAGGTTCTGATGAGGGCTCTGTGTCGGAGGCAGAGAGGGAGCCAGAGCCATATGACAGTTATCAGCTGCCTTCAGAATCAGACATCAGTGAGGCAGACGAACAGCTCGAGCCTGTTCTCAGTATGCGCATGCGCAGAGTTGCCAGGCGAAGGGAACAGCTAAAGAACAGGGGTAGACTTGGGAGTAAGGCCAAAGGGTGGACGATGAATGGCCCCTCCCAGAGGAAATAAAAGAGGAGCAAAAGGGGAGTGGAGTTTGCAGGAGACAATTAGTTCGCTTAATTGGTTTGTGACTCTCCGAGACTCCTTGCCAATTCTGCAGATATCAGCCTGAAAGCTCTCCAAGTCTGATAAGGCCTGTGACTGTAAATCCTCCTTTGAAAGACTTTGCCAGCTGTGAATGAGCAGAACTCACAGTAAATTAATAAAAGAGGTTTTGACGGGACAAGGACACAATGGGATGCTGCAATTATTGTATGTATGAGGACCAGTTTTAGGTTCGTTTCCAGTGCCAACATTTTCAACTGATAGACGAAGGCCAAGACCAAGAAAGGACTCCAAATGGATTCCTGAGTAATAGCGAAGAAGTAGCTTCGTGTCAGCAGAAATGCACAAGCACGCACAACCAAAAATGCAACCATTGTTCCCCTCTTCAAATTGCCAGGTGTTTATTTAGAAACTTCTTACAAGTCGAGCAAGAAATTTATGTTCCTCAACAGGAAAGCTCCCCATCTGAGAAAGACAGTACCCGGAGCAAAGGGTTTTAATTCTTACAGAAGTGCTCTGGAAGAGCAATTACAAACAATAAGAGGATAGAATTTAATTTAAGGCAAAGACGTCTCCCAGCAAATGTGAATAAAAATTATGCAATAAGGCCTACAGCCATTACAAAACAGGTTTAGGGTTCAGCCTTACATGTACTAGAGTTCCATCTGATTAGGCATACCTAGAGCAAACAAGAACACGGTTCTCAGGAAAGAATGTGGCTTAAATGCTAGATAACTAACAGACTCTGAACCTATGCCATCATGATTAATATTACTTTAAGTTTCCAAACCTCATACTTACATTAGCTCAAGACCACAATCCCAAAACAAGGAGAAGCAGCGATCAGCCCGCCCTTCTCACCTGACTCCACCCAAACCTACCTGCCAATATATCAGAGGGCAGAATATCTGATTTCAAAATGCGCGAAAGCCAGAAAATCTCGAGCGAGTTGAATTGCAGGCAATAATTTAGAAAGGTAGGAAAACCTGTATCATTATTAGGGAAGGGTTACATATTCTAAATGAGAGTTACAAGGCTTTGTTTTCCCTTCCATTTGGGGAGGCACTCCATCTGCCTGATAGGCTGAGGCAAAACCTGAGCATATCAAATTATGTAGCTTGGAATTTACTCTGCCACAATAGATAGCAGAGGTGCTTGGGTTCACAGTTTGGTCTACATTTCTTCCCCAAACAGTGCCTTGCTTTGATTTGGTTTTTCAAAGCTTCAAAGTACTTCCCTTTTCGCAAGGAAAACAAATGGATATATCTTTTGGCAGAGCTGAACATCTGCAGATACGGTAGAAATTTGCTATTTCATTTACAAAATGTGCCAAGTGCAAAAAAAAAGGTGTATGAATTAAATCCTAAATCTATATTTTTTGTAGGCTGGATTTCCTGAGCCGCGTCCTCTTAGCCTTCTAAGGAGGATGGAGGGAACAAACATTTATAAACTGGATGCCTACCTTAAATTGGTATAGAAGTGTCACTATTTAATAGGAAAATCTTTTTATCTGGTTTCTCTTCAGATTGTATAAATCTTTTGCCTTTTTATCTGTCTGTTACACAGCAGCTAAGATCAAGCAGACAGAAAGAAACTCTCTTCTCTTTCAGTTCTAGAAAACCACCAAATCAGCTCTGGAATGATTAGGAAAACAGAAAAATTAAATCCTGGGTTTTCCCAAAAGTTCTGCCCCAAAGGCATACTATTCTTCCTACCCCTGCTATACAACATTATATAGTAAACTTCTGTTTTCTCCCCATTTTGGAACTTGGCAAAGATCGTACTCAGATGACTGCATCCAGTTTTAGTTGCCACACTATAAAAAAGATGTTGAGACTCTAGAAAAAGTGCAAAGAGCCACCAAGATGATTAGGGGACTGGAGGCTAAAACATATGAAGAACGGTTACAGGAACTGGGCGTGGCAAGTTCTCCAGTGAAGAGAAGGACCAGGGGAGACATGACACCAGTGCCCCAATATTTGAGGGGCTGCCACAGAGAAGAGGGGGTCAAGCTATTCTCCAAAGCACCCAAAAGCCAGACAAGGAATAATGGATGGAAACTAATCAAGGAGAGATTCCACTTAAAAATAAGGAGGAATTTTCTGACAGTGAGAACAATCAACCAATGGGACAGAAGTTGCCTTCAGAAGTCATGGAAGCTTCATCACTGGAGGCTTTCAAGAAGAGACTGGACTGTCATTTGTGAGAGATGGTGTGTAGCGTTTCCTGCTTGGGGGGAGGGGGGGTTGGACTAGATAACCTACAGTACAAGGTCCCTTCAAACTTTGTTAAACTGTTAAATCTGACTTTTCACAAGGTCACAACATCCAATTTCAATGCTGAAACATTTTACACACCTTTCCTCTAAAACCTGCAAGTGGTCTTGCTATTCATTGTATTCACTCAGTACATAGCCACAGCAGTTCAATTCTTATTTGGGATGTTTATACACACACACACACACACACACACACACACACACACACACACACACTAAGAAGTTACACAGAAGTGACATTTGCCACTGAAAATCATGACGACTTCATTAAAATCCACCAGAAGAAATCACATTTCATTCTGTGCAAATGTTTCGACAATATTTTTTAACTAAAAAATATTCTGTGCGAGAGTTTTGGGGGTGGGGTAGGGGCAATAGTCAAGCCAGAATATTGCTGACTAAAAGGGCGCTCAAATGAGAAGTCTGTGGCATTAACATATTCCAGGAAGAAAATTACAGTAAGAAAATAAAAAGGGATTGAAAACCAGATCTCATCTCTTGGCAGTTACTCCAAATCTTCCAGCAGATCCAGAGCCGCTAAGATTTAAAGGTCACTGGAGCTATTATGGAAAGTTCTATGGTACTTAACAAACAACTCCTTTGTTACCTTTTTTTCAATGGAACAAAGATGCATCCATTACAATAATTAAGTGCTACATCCAAAACTTGTATATGCATCATTTAGCAATAACACCCTAGAATCTCCTTTGTGATATTTAGTCATCAGTTATAAATCTCTCATAGCTTACATATAGATAAGCAGATGAACCTAGGGTTGGTCCATACTTCAAAAACAAACCATATTTTCTTTCAGATCATTTACTCTTTTTTTCATGTATTACATTCCACTCTTTAAATTTGTGAGTGATGCAAGCAGCATTGGTTTACTAGGAAAAGCTGTATCATCCTGGACATATTTAGTTTCAACTTCTACTCTCAAAATGACATTATAATATACAGCATTGCCCACCAGGACAACTAGACACAGAGACAGTTTTTTTTTCTAAATGCAGTCACTCTGCTAAACAACTATTCTATTTACTAAGACTATATTACTAATATTCTTCCTATTACCTATCTCCTCCCACTTATGACTATAACCTTGTTGCTTTTATCTTTATGGTTTATATTGTTTTATTTAGTTTCCTCGTATGATTTGATTGCTTATTTAGTGTATGACTTTTTTTAATGTATCTTATGATTCTTGATGAATGTATTTTTCATGTACACTGAAAGCTTATGCACAAAGACAAATTGCTTATGTGTCCAATCACACGGCCAATAAAAAATTCTATTCTATTAAAAGCAAGAACACCACCAAATCAATTGTATACACACTGACAAATATTTGTAGATGCTAATTAAATTTATCTACCTGAAAGATAACAATAAAGTCTTTTTTAAGTAGATATATACCACTACATGAGAGTCAGATTGGTATAATGGAAAAATTGCTGGTTTATGAGCAGAAAGACCCAGATTCTAATCCTCCCTTAGGCAGTGAAGATGGCTGAGTAATTTTGAACTAATCACATTCTCCCAGCTCTAACCTGGAAAGCTGAAAAATCTCTACCAATCCATACTGGACCATCATGGTACATTTAGTCCATTAGCTTCAATGACAAGGCCTTCATCCTGCAGTGGATTGATTTGTGCTATTAAAAATAATACTTCTGTATGGCATGAACTGGACAGTAGAAAAAAAATTCTTTATAGTTCTGAAATGAATAAATTAATCTGCAAATTCCATCCCTCAAAATGAAGATGTTATGGTGACTTTCAAAGAAGGATGGTGTAAAGATTCAGTTCAGAAGTATTCAATCAAATCTTAAATTGATTACATTTTTTAAATTAAATTTGATTTGCTACATCAAACCAACAAATTGGTTGGAATTTGTACACCCTTCTTCAAATTCATTTTCAGGATTACCACCAAACAGAATGTTTTCATCTTCCCATTTGTTGCAAATTTGAGGTCATGGGGATTCTGCCAACATTTAACATGACAGTCATCCTTTTAAAAAGTCAATTCAGGATGGCCTCTAGCCTACAGAAGAATAATATGAAAAAAGATGGTAGCCATACAGACAACAACAAGCCACATACATGTTATTTATTGCAAACCTAGGTGACAATATTTATAAAGCATGGAAAACATTTTCCAACAGCAGGGAATTATTACTCATATATTTCAAAGATGCTTATCAACAGAGCAGAGAAATGTGTGATTACTAATTGGATATGTGTGCTGAATCATTTTTCTTGATATAACTGTCAACCGAGATAGCTGTACAATGAGTCAAAATGCATGTGTAAAGCAATGGTAATGAAAGGAAGGGAGGGAATGCCACCGCTTCAATATATATGAGAAATTATCTCAACAACATATGAACAATCCTCTTAATTTTGATTTAAGTACATACCCAGAAATAAGCTGAGAATTTTAAGATGGCAAAATGCACCCAGTAACTCTGGTTTGGCTTATTTGTGGATGGGTTTACACACACACACACACACACACACACACACACAGTAATCTGGTAATCCTTTTTTTTAAAGTACTCATATTTACTGCATATATTCACATCTGCATATAAGCCCATCTGCAGATAAGCATACCATAATTTCTAAAGAAAATAACATGAAAAATGCAGGTTGGCTTATCCACAAGTGGAACATTTTTCATGAAACCTTTGTTAAAACTTAAGAGTCAGTTTATCTACCATATTGATGGGCTTTTACATAATAATGCAGTATATAAAATCATTGCCACTAATACTACACACAATATTTTGCCATTTCATAAGTACTTACCTTTACATTGCAGTAATAGGACTGATGATTTGGAAGTTATGCATTCTGAATTGGTGACTCTCTGATTTAGTGTTTGGCTGTATTCAATTTTACCAAAGTAAAAAAGTGTATTTTGCAAGGTAAATTCTAATACATAGCTACAAGTGATTCACAGATGCAGTTTATGAAGCATTTTGTTCTTCAGCTTTAATGGAAATGTTTACTACATCGTATTAGCGTGAGTGAAATTGTCTTAATGCTTTGAACAAATTTTTAAAATAGCATAAAATATTACTGGAAGTTAGGAAATAAAGTTATTTAATAACTAAACATGAAGTAGAGCTGTTGAGAATCAGGCCGCATACAAACCTAATTATTATTCCAGAAAACCGTCAGACCATAATTCTATCAGGCTTTGGATCATCATTACTGATTAGCCCTTCTAAGTTTCAGGGAACAAACACCATTTGAAGAGCAAAGAACATACATTTCCTTTTAGCCTCCCTTAAAACAGCATTCTGCACCGATTTATTTTTATTTTTAAGGCTATCTTTATATTATTTTAGTTATTCTCAGTCCTTAGTTTTCTGTTATGCCTTTCCTCCATGAATAACAACACTATATACCGTGTTTCCCCGAAAATAAGACAGGGTCTTATTTTCTTTTTACACACAAAATATCACTTGGGCCTTATTATCAGGGGAGGGCTCATTGTTTTGGGGTTGCCAGGCAGCTGCTCTCTTGCAAGTGGGTTCCCAAAGAGCCAAGCACAGCCTCAAGAGCGAACGGCTGTATTGCGCTGTCACAGCAGCGCAACACAGCAGCCATGAAGCAACCACACTCAGGAGCAGCCACCCGGCAAACCTCCTTTCCAGTCGGACACAGCCCCATTCACTGATCTAGGGATATTGCCAAGCCGAGAGAGCACCTGTTCGCCGCCGCCCAGCTCTTGCGGTTTGGCACCTTCGAAATGCCAGTCGAAGGCGCTCTGCATGGCTGGAGAGAGGGGTTGTGCGAGCGGCTGTTCTGCTCCCGCTCGCGCACCTCCCAGCCTCACGATGCCTGGCACAGCTGTCCCCGCAGAGCCAGAACAACTCCACTGCCGCCGCCATCCCTGCATGGCTTTTTCAGCAGCTTGCCGCCTTCGGGATACCCTAGATTGGTGAGCGGCGCTGTGCCCAGCTGAAGGGGGGGTGCTGGGCGGCTGCTCTCTTGCGGGCGGGCTTCCAAAGAGCTGGGCATAGTACATTTGCCCCCCCTTCCCGCAGCTTGGGACCTTCGGGATACTGCTAGGTTGGTGAGTGGCACTCTGCCTGGCTGAAGGTGGGGAGTTGTTATTTGCGGGGGAGGGCTTATATTTTTGCCCACCAGAAAAATATGGCAAGGCCTTAGTTTCAAGACAGGTCGTATTTTCAGGGAAACATGGTAACGATTTACAAAAATTGCCATGTTTGGCTTCTTGGTTGGGCTAAGAGGGAATTATTGGTCCAAAATCATCCGGTACAGATAGTTTTCCTTAACTAGCTACTTAACTTATGATGGCACTGAATGTGTGGTACTTACAACCAGTCTTCAGAGTTCTGGCTGCTGCAGCATACCCACTCATGTGGTCCTTGCTGGCTTCCATCGAACGAAGTCCATGATGAAGCTGGCAGGAGGATGCAAATGGTCGCCACCTTTTTTTCATGCTCAACAACGTGCAGCGATTCACTTAACGGTGGCAACTGGATCCATCAGAATTGATGCACAATCACTTGACATCCCACTATAGCTGCGTTGCTTAGTTACAGCAATTCCTGTCCCAATTACCCATCATAAACCAAGGATTACCTGTAATCTTCCATGGTCAAAATATGACCTTGATACTGGGGCTTTGTAGCTAGTTTAATTGCTAGCAGAAAGTTATTTCAGCTATAAATGATTTAGATGGTTAGCATTCCTTGCCAAAGCTGACCTGTGCTCTTGGTAACAGACTCAACTGAGAACCTTGATTACAATAGTTTATCTTCTCAATTCCTAGATGAAGGGAGACCACTTTTTTTAAAATTAAAGTGGTGTCCCTGTATCTAGGGCTTGTGTGTGTGTGAGCGAATGCCTTCAGATCAGTGTTACCTCCTGTAGACTGCCTGGGGAAACTCCTGCACTTTTCTTGGCTACATTATTCAGTAGTAGTTTGGGATGACAAATAATGACCGGCCCACCAAGGTCACAAGCCGACTTCACGCCTAAGGCAGGACTAGAATGCAGTGTCTCCTAGTTTCTAGACTGGTGCCTTCACCACTAGACCTAACTGGCTGCCTGTTAGGATTTATCCTTTGTTTACTTACAATCATCCACCCCTATATCATTTCAAGAAACCAAGAGTTACCAGCATGTCAGATCCCTGGTGGACAGTTCCCTGTATCTGCCCTCATGTGCAAAATTTAATGTTTTAATGTATATCTTTTGAATCAAAACGGATGCACCTTCCCTGGTAATGAACTTGGAGTAGCAATGGAAATAGTGAAAACACCCCTTTTTTCCAATCTCAGTGATTCCAACAAAATATGCAGAGTTCTCAATGGGATCTTTGTTTATCTTCCGGAAAAGGGCATTGGAGCAGTCAAGACTTTTTCCATGCTGCACCGTGGCCCAAGGCCAGCATAAGATAAGGCTACAAAATCTGCTTCCTCTAAACTTGGCTGCAGCCAATTAGCTAGCCAACACCCTCTTTATTTTCTTGCCCAAGAAAGGGGCATTTGAGACTGGTTGCTAGTTGGCACAAAAGCTTGTGAGTCTGCCTCGAGGGAAAAATCTATGAAAGGTATGAGACTGCGGGCAACAATTATTCCCCATTTACCTCCAAGACTACAGAGGCCTAACAAAACATGTGCTAGGGGATCTACTCACTGTTTCGACACATTTTGTGTAAGAGAAAATGTGGAACAAACAGGATTATGATATAAAATATTTGTGACAACACCACTCTTGTGCGTGGCTAATGTGCCATCGACATACAACTTCAGATCCGGTTTCCAGCAGCAAAGGAGACAAAGATGCTACAAACCATTGTGAGAATCGTCCCTCTCTCTTCCCCTTTCCCAAATGATTCACCTGGGAAGAGTAAAGCAAGCAAAATACCTTCATATCTTCCTCTTGCAGGGATCACTATGATCAAGATCGTGCTTTGTGCAAAGCCATAGTTTACCTGGCTTGCTATAATGTAAAAACCACAACTGGGCTAGGTTAGCATATTATGCTATGACTCAAATCGTAATTTACGAACCACAGTATTGTGGTTCGTGACATGCTGAGACAAAGCCAAACAGATCACATTATTGCTTACAATTAGGCTCACATTCTGTCAAGCAGAGAAAGTTTGTGTATCCTTTAGAACTATCTGTGATCCTGAAGTAACTATGACCTACAAAGTGACTTGAGCTTCATCTAAATCCACCTACAGCAACCTCTGCAAGCAGAAGGTGTGTTTCTTCTTCCCAAATGAGTCAGCCTTGTTTCAAAAGGTTGCATATGTATAAATATATCAAGGAACTTATCCCATGCTGCAAGCAGCTTCAATCATAATTTTACTTCTTAGCAAAGCATTATAATATTTTTTTAAAAAAATAAAGACTTACAGTCCTTTAATTCCATCCTTCCGAGGTTGGTAAAATGAGGACCCATATTGTTGGGTGCTAACTCTGTAAACTGTTTAGAGAGTGCTGTAAAGCACTATGAGGCGGTATATAAGTCTAAGTGCTATTGCTATTGAAGGTCATATCGACTGACCAGAAATCTTCCAAACAGAAATCCAGATCATCCCTTTTTTGCTTTTTCACAATCAATGAAAATGGCACAGTTCATTCACATAAATGATCTGCAGCACTGAAGTATTAGCAAATAAAATATATTGCCTATCAACATAATTGCTTTGATAAAAAAAGAATTGCATGAAGGAAGGGTTTAGCCATAAAACTGCAGTAAACTATTATATCTCTGCAAATACAGACCCAGTTAAAGAGTCTCCCAATTAAAATGTGGTTGCCTAAACCATCAATGGTATTATTAGTGATAGTCCTAATGAGGCTGTATTTGTAAATGTATTTGAACATGTACAAATATATACAGAATGGGGTTTTAAGGTAGATATTCCTGTCCATTCAAAATTCTCAACTTTGAATGATGTTATTTCCAGATGGTAACAAGATGCCCAAACATACAAGAATTCCATTTATGCTCTATATATTTAGTTCAAAATCTATTTGAATGCATCCTTTCACAATCTTTTAGCTGTTATTTATCAGGAACATGAAAAGCTTCCCTTTTACAAACCACTACACAATACTAGCGTACTTTCTATAGATTGTAACTATACACATCTTATTGTCATCATCATTCAATGTATTTATTTCATGTGATGCTAAGAGGATTAAATGAGCAACAAAGTACTTAAAAACCTTGTTTCACTCTCTTCCCCCAACAACAAAAAGAAAGCAACAAAAGTTTCAAATGGAACCCTGTACATTAAACATTTTTAGAAAACAACAAAAAATAAAGCAATGGAAACATTCTATTTATCCATCAACAAAACAGACTATTTGCAATGCTTACACTGGAAGCCTGAGAACTTTTTTTATGCAAAGCTTCTTGAACAGAAAAGATTAAAAAGCATCGTTCAAGACACTGCATTCATTGCACATAATTAGAATGAACAGCAGATTCAGGAAATGGCACAGGTTCTTTGTTAGCCTCTGTTCATTGCAGCACTCATGAAGGACACAATTGCTTATGAAGGAATTTCTCCCTATCACGATAGAAGCCACAATTATGTTTTATGGCTGCACTAGCACATTCTAGAATACCTTTCTCTTTCAATCATTCAGCACTTGCCTGCAGAGTCTTACATCAACTTTCTTAAGCGGCACTTCTTAAGAATCTCTTAGAATTATTACCGCATAGTACTGAGTAGATGTCCTTTGATTGTAAAGCAATGTCCTTATTTTAGGGCCTGAAGAACTCCAAGGATCATAAAGCCACTCATGACTATTCCAACAAGACTTTCAAGTGTCACTGCCTTAGCAGTGACATCATTCTCCACCCACCCACCCCCAGAGAAATAGATTCCCCAAAAAAACAGGGAAGTTACTTTCACCTAAAGGTATACAACCAATCTCCTTGTGCTTTCCCAAGCCCCAAACTTCTGTGGAACCTAGCTGAATAAGAATTAACCCCTGGCCATACCTTCACAAGGTGACATTCTTATCTGTCTCATCATGACACCTTCTGGAAAAATATCTTTTGCTGGACCAGATTTTTGCATTTAGACCTTAGGGAAAGTCGTCAGAGACATCTTTCCTTCAAAGAAGGGGGGGGGGGGAAACAACCACCAATGTGAAAGAGAAAGAATGGAGAAAGGGTCCAAGCATGCAACTTCAATATAATTAATGTTAAGGTTCTAAAGAGGTAAGTCAGAAAACTATGACGTTGGATTAGACCAGATGATCATCTAGTTTAATTGCTGCTAGTGTGGGAAATCAACTATTGGGTCATTTTTAATCAATGGATTTCCAGCATCTATGTTTAAAAGCTGGATTATAGAATGGTTGAAATCTAAATGTCATGGAACTTGAGGAAACGTGCAGCCAAATCCTAACTGAACACAATTTAGCAAAAGGGAGATATTTGAATAGCTGTACTCCCAAGGCAGCCTTTAAAACTGCAATATCGGATTCAAACTTAACTGAAAGTAATCCTCGTCACCAGACAAGATTGCCCAGCTCCATGGAAGTCTTTTATTTTCCACACAATCACAGAAACATTCAATAAACCAACATGTTTATTAAACCTTGTGTGGTATCTGGAAGTCTCTCTTAAGGTTTTATGTGCCAAAGCTCATTCAAGGGAAAGTCACAAAGGACTCAGATCCTGAAAGAGCCCTTCAAAACCATAAGTCCTTGGCCTCTCACAGAACAAGGCGAGCATTACTATGCAACACGGCTCTGAGCCATGGTTTTCATGCACGCAATTCCGTCACGACAACAGCCCATGTGTCCGATGAAGTAGAGTGTCATCTGCAAGAAACCTACGTCATGATAAATCCCTGAGGTGCCGCATGAGCCTTTTGTTATTTCCGTGGTCCAAGCTGTAGGCAACCATCTCCCCCATCACCCAGGTAGCAGCATCCCAGCCAAAGCCTTGCCTGCTTGATTAAAGAAACTCGCCATGCATCGCAACCCCTGACTCAAGGAAAACCCTGCAGAGAGATCAGCCAGCCTACCTTTGCAAAAAGGTTGTTACTGAGCAGTACCACCCCCATCTTATAAAGGGGGGGGGGTAGGGGACAACCTCAAAGGGGAAAGAATAAAGAGTATCCCATAGATCCTATTCAATCCTGGGCACCCTAAGAGGGAAAGCAATCCCACTGCAGTTTTTGAGCCCAAGGCCCAGCTTCAACCTTCTCTTCCCCCCTCCTCCCAACCTGGCATTTCTAAGCTGCAGATCTGTGCACGGTGGTGTGGGGTCCCCTGGGGATCCCCGAGACCCTCCACAAAGTCAAAGAAACGTTGGCAAAATATCAAGCCACAACACCCAGCTTCATGCTCCAATAAGGCTCCCACCATCCCTGATGAGAGGCAACCCACCTCGACCCAAAAGCGCTTTCAGGGGGGCTGGGGGGCGTCTCCATGGCTCATTGTCAAGGATGGGGAAAGGGTCTCTCAGATGAAAAGCTCTGGAAAAGGCAGCTGCGGATCAAGAAATGTAGCCCCTGCCTCCCCCTCTTTCTCCCACCCCCCAGCCATGCACAAATACACACATACACACACACACACACAATGGCTGGGTGAAAAGCATGCTTTTAACCAGCTGCCTTGCAGGAACCCCCCCCCCCCGCCTGACAAGACCCAACCGTTAAGGAATCGGTTTGGGGGTCTCTCTCTCTCCTCCTCCCCCCGCAACGCCAGCCCACCCCCCTCTCTAGAAAGTCCTAAAGCATTTTTTTAAAAAGGGGGGGAGGTGAAGAAGAGCCAGACTTGGGGGTCCTGCTAAGGCTCGAGCGGTCCCGGGGATTTGCGGGGGGGAGGTGTTTTCCCACGGGGCCACTCCTCCCCCGCCCATCCTCCCCTACAGCCCCCCCCAAAAGGGGGGGTGAAGCCAAGCCAGGCTTGGGAGGGCATGCTAAAGCTCGAGGGAGGGGGTCAGAGATTTGGGGGTGTTTTCCCACGGGCAGCCACCCTCTCCCGGACTACAATGCCCATCCTCCCCTACAGTCTCCCCACCACCACCACCAGCAGCCAGCCAGCCAGCCCGACCTTCAGGGGAGAGAGCAGCGGGGCTGCCGCATGGAAACGGGCACCGAGGTGCGCCCCCTGGCCGCTTACCTCCGCCGGGGTCGAGGGACGCTGCTCCCCTGCCTCCGCCGCCACCGCCGCTCCGGGGCCGCTTCACCCGCGCCGCCTCCTCGCCGGGGCCGCCTCCAGGCAGCGCGCGGCGGCGGGGCGCATCCCGGCTCGGGGCTCCGAGGCGAAGGGAAGGCAGGGGCGCCCGACCGAGACAAGCCGCAGGGGAAGGCCGAGAAGGAGGAGGAGGAGGAAGGAAGCAAACGGCCAGGGATCTTCGCCGGCCAGAAGCCCTCAGCGCCGCGGGGCCCGTCCGCCACCTTCGCCTCAGAGGAGGAGAAGGAGCCGCAACGAGGCAACGGTGGCGGGCGATGGCCAAAGCGCAGGCGCGCGCAGGCCACGCCCCCTCTCGCGGCGGCGGCGGGCTGAGGGGGCCAGGGGGAGGCGGGGCCGCGCGCTTCCGGAGCCCCGCCCCCTCACGTTCCAACGCGCGGCGCTGCTTCGGGTGGGGGGGGGGGCTCGGAGAATTGGGGGGGAGAGGAAGGGAGGAGCAGGTAGAGGGGGAAAGAGGGGAGAGGAAGAAAAGGGAGGGCAGGAGGGAGAGGGATAAAAGGGAGGGGGAGGGATAAAGGAGGGAATGAAGGAAGGGGAGAGGGAGAAAAGGGGAGGAGGGGTGAGAGGATAGGGAGGGAAAAGCAGAGGGGGAGGGGAGAGAGGGGAGGGAAGGGAGAGGAAGAAAAGGGAGGGCAGGGATGAGAGGGGGAGGGGAGAGTGATGGGGGAGAGGGAGAAAGGAGGAAGGACAGGGGTAAGAGAGGGAAGGGGAGAGGGAGAGAAGAAGAGGGAAGGTGGAGAAAAGGGACGGAGGGGGTGAGGGAGGGAAGGGGAGACAGAGAAAAGGGAGGGAGGGGAAGAGAGAAATTGTACATAGGCTCACCTGTTTTGGCTCTCTGTCCTCCAGTTGCCTTCATGCTTTGGTGAGTGCAAAAGGAGCGTGGCTGGTTTTCTTCCACCTCCTTGCAACAACGTTCCTACAAGGGAGGCAGATTAGTGGAACGAAGCAACAGATGCATAGACTTTCCACTGCATCCATGGGGAAGCCCGTTGACATTCTCTCCACTTTCCTCCGCAACCCACCTCCGGCTTTTCTGCAGCTAGCCCTCGACTTACAACACTTCATTTAGTGACCATTTCAAGCCACAACCCAACTGAAAAAAAGCAACTTATGACCGTTTTTCACACTTACAACCCATACAGCATACCCACAGTTGTGTGATCACAATTCAGAGGCCTGGTAATTGACTCGTGACCGCTCCAAATACCTGCATTTGGGACTTTCCAGGGCAGGCTCGCAGGGAAAGGGGCTGGCCACCCGTCGACCCGACTCCCGTGGTCCTCGATTGTGGTTAATTGCTTGGAAAGGGAGTTCAGACGCCAACCCGCAACTCACTGAAGCATCAGCGGGGGACTGGAAAGCATCATGGCTGGGTTTGTCTTGCACATTAAGGCCAAATGTGGCTGGT